>NC_056728.1:475680720-475793220 GCF_019279795.1 Protopterus annectens
AACAATAACTATGATGCAATAAATATTATATTTATGAAAACTGACTGTCTTTCTCTACTTAATGACCAAAATAAATCTCCTTAGGAAAACATTGCTGTGTTAACTGCCATTGCCTTCTGTATTCATGCCCACATAAATAACAAATAAAGTCTACAAAGAAACTAATTGGTGAAATCACAGAATCAACAGAATATACAACCGAAAAAAAAAAAAGAAACAGTGTTTAGCTTTCAAAAATAAATTTATACTAAATAAAGTGTAAAAGCTACTTGAATATCTTATTAGGTCATTCATAACTAATTAAAATTTCATTTCAGTCTCAGTAATAAGATGTTCTTAAACTGCACTTGAGCACTGAAAGAGGAAAAAAAACTGAAATAAACATATCAATAAAAATAAAATGAGCACTCATCTGCCATCCTTCAGATGAGACGTTAAATCGAGGCTCCATGTAAAAGATCCCACAACACCTATCAAAAAGAGTAGGGGTTCTTTATTTAAAATTCATAATATGCATTTTATATACATTATTTACAATTATATACAATTGTTTTCATATTTTCTTTACATTTTTACATTTTTATTTCCCCCATTGTTTTTTTCCATAACCAAAATCATATCTTTTTCAGGATTTCTGACAATAACCATTTTCCATTTAATCTTATTTCATATAATGTCTCATTCCAAATAATCCGTATTATAAAAAAAGCAATTTTCATCCCATTTATCCATCTTTTTGTTTTACATTTTCTTAGTACCCATATTCTTTATACTTTATTTTTCATATATCTTCTTCCATAATTCATTGACTCTATCACATTTCATAAACACATGTTCCGTGGTTTCCACCTTTCAACAATATATGCATATTCTTTCCTCTATCTTCTTATATGGCATATTCACCTTTACTGGAAGCTTATTTATGGATAATTTCCATAAAAAATATGTACATGCAAGATATTTCCAACATCTACTCATTCTTGTTTTTACAGCTTTTATATTTCTTTCTTCTAAATTTTCCATGGAAAGATATAATAAGTCTTCTTCGTTATAGTTTCATGCCATTCCTTTCTGTTCTTTTCTATATTATTTATATCAATTTTCCATAGTAATATTTTTTCTTGATATATTCTCATTTCTGTATTCATCATACATTTATTTCTTTTAAGATATTCAAGATTCTCCCAAATATCTCTGTATTTTTCTTTTATTATAGCTACTACCAATTTTCTTTTTTATTTCATCCAAGCCAA
Source organism: Protopterus annectens (assembly GCF_019279795.1). Taxonomy (NCBI): domain Eukaryota; kingdom Metazoa; phylum Chordata; order Ceratodontiformes; family Protopteridae; genus Protopterus; species Protopterus annectens. The sequence continues at coordinate 475,681,974 of NC_056728.1, forward strand.
TACTTTATACAAATTTATTGATGCTATATGTACATAAAGAATTCCTCTTTTGATTGGGTTTAATCTTGAGCCCCATATAAAGGAGAACCATATCCACAGTAATTCTTTTTCAAATTCAATTGGCATTGAAAATACACTTGCCAAATGAGCTACTTTTCCTAATATTACAGAATTACGTAAATATGTTTTTTCTGTATGTAAGTTTGAATGTTCTCCAGAACCATACCAAATTTTACTCCTAGAATTTCTATCTCTTCCTTATTAAATTAAATACCTTCTATTATGCCTGAGAATCTTAGTCCTTTACTTTTTTCCTCATTAATGCTCAAACCTAACACTTTTAATTTCTTACTGTCTTAATAGCTGTTTTCATCTCTTCTGATATTAAATCATTGCAAAAGAAAACATTGGTGGGATCTGTATTCCTTCTGTTGTGCAGTATCTAGCTTCCTTTAATGTTAAACTTACTTCATTTATGACTGCATTCTAATGCAAACAGTATACTACTTGCTGGACATCCTCCTTTTATGCCACTTTTTATTTCTATTTTCTCACTTAACCAACCATTTGCCACTAGTTTTACTTTATTTTCATTATACACTGATATCAAAACATTATTTTTTTTACTTAAGTCATATTCTGTAAAATCTCCCATAGTACTGCATGCTGTATTTTATCAATGCTTTACTAATGTTTCCTGTTAAAACTTCAGGTTTTGCTTTTCCTATTATCACATTTTCTAATATTTCTCTTATAATCATTGCAAGTTCTTGACATTCTTTCCTTTTTATTCTGAAAATTGTTTCATTCAATAACTTATTTACTTTGTCTTCATTTTATTTTGTATTATATTCATAAATATGTTATAATCAGTATTGTTTAACACTATAGGTATCCAATTCTTCTTATCTGTTTTGTCTCCCTTCTTCCATATGAACTTCATTGCACCCATACAGATTTTTTCATCCTGTATATCTTTTTCTAACCATTCATTAAAACTTCCAATAAATATTTTCTTTGCCATTCATTCATATTTTATGCATCAAATATTCAGTTCCATCTATTCCTGTAGCAGCTCTAAGTTTTCTGTTTTTAAAACCGTTTTCACCTCTATCAGATTAATTATTTTTTTCCATTTCCTCTTTATCTTCAAGTAACCTTTTTAAGTTCCATTTACGTTTTCTCTTATTTTCATTTCTAACAAAAGTTGTCATAATATAATTTCGTATTACTTGCAGTATTTCTTTTGGTGTCTTCACTGTATTTCCTTCCTTATCTTTTAACCCTCTTATTATTCTATTATTGTGTTTTACCATCTTACTTAGGTAAGGTGCTACCTCCTCTTTTTTTCCCTTGCAAAAAGTATCATTGTTTAAACAACATCCTTCTAATCTTTTCTCAATTCATTTCCTATATTTTTTTCTTTTTCTATAAATCCTTCTTTGTTACTTATTATATCTCCAAATATTTGATTACTGATGTCTTTATATTTAAAACAATCTTGTTTTCTTTTTATTCTTTGCCATTCCAAAGCCTCTTTTTTTATATTTCTCTTTTAAAGCTGTTTACCAGCTTGTCCAATCTTTGTAAAAACTTCTCAAATTTATATGATCTAACCGTAATTGTAAAATTATTCTTCTTATATATTCATTTTAATTCTGTTCCATTTTTTCTTTTAATACCTCTGCCTATTTTTACATATCCTTCCTTATCTTGAACTTCTGCCCAAATTGTTACATGATCCGAAAAACCTGTAATTTTTATACCTTTACATAATACTTTTAGGATCTCTGATAGTATAACATAGTCATTTTCTGTTTTCAAATTTACCTCTTTCATATGTCCAGTGCTTATTATTCCATAGCTGCATTTTACCACGTTTTATCATTTCCAAAATAACTTTAACACCTGCCTCTTTTATCCTATGCCTTAAATCACAGTTAAACACTCCTGTTAATATAATTTGCATATTGAAACTAACATAATCATGAATTTTCCTAACTATAATTTCCCTTTGTTTTTGTATGAAATGTGCATATAATGCCACAGTTCTGCATACTTGATTCTTCCATTTTATATCTACTATTAATATCACTAATGTAAAGTCTAAAATTTCAATATTTTCTTTACTTAAAATTGCTATTCCTGAACATTTTTCCTTTCCTATATTCCATGTTACTTTTCTTTCCCATAATTCATTTAATTGTATTCTCTCTTCTTCTGTCAAAATTCTTATATCTAATAATATTATAATATCCATAGCCAATGATCTGCACCATTCTAGTACCTCCAATCTTCTTTTAACATTCTTGATACTATTCAGGATTAAAGATAAGGATTTTTACTCTATAAAATTATTTTGTTTTTCTTCATCCTTTCCCTTTCTTATTTTCTCCGACTCCTATATTTTTATATTTATGTTTTTTTTTACTCTTTTTCCAATATAATTTATTTTGCTTTTAATTCATACCAATTTCCCTTTTCCTTCTTCAATCAAATTGCTAATTTCTTCTTCTGTTTTTATTTCTTCCCTTATGCTTTCCTGCATTTTCCCATTATATCTTTCTCATTTTCCTTTTCTCACTCGTTATCTTCAATCACATTCTTATTTACTATAGCTTCCTTCCTCTCCTGTGTATTTTTTTCTTTTGCATTCCATTCCATCAGTGAATGTCTACCTTTTTACCTTTAATACATTTTAGTGCACTTTTTTTGCTTTGTGACCAACTTTACCACAAATAAAACACTTTCTTTTATTACAATTATTAATGAAATAGTCATTTTTGCCAGAGAAAAAACATATAATTGGATGACCCCAGTATCTTACCAATCCACCTTTCCCCCACATTAATTATACTAGGCACATGTATTATTTTTTTCATTTTGCATTTGCAGTGTAACTCTACATTGTCATCCCCCAGTCCTTAAATCTCTGTTGTCATAAATCTTTGTATGTCCAGTACTTCTCTAAATACAGTCTTTAAATTGCCTCTTAAAGTGTCACTTTCAACCTCTGTTTGAAACTGTATGTACGCTCTCTTTTTTGCTTCTCTATTAAATGCCTGTATAACATATAAGATCCAAGAATTATCATTCCTTTTTTTTAATATTGCTGGAAGAATTTCTTTATATCCTGTGCTTCTTCGAAAAAAATGTCACAAAGAGTCTTTATTAATACAAATAAATGCTCTTATCTCTCTGGGTTCAATACCCTGAGGTGATATGATGCTGTCCCATATTTTATACCTGTCAAGCACTTTTTCTGCCTACTACTTATTCTTATGTGGTGTTTTCTTCTCACTTCAATTTTCTTTTCATCTTTTGTTTCATCTTCTCTTATAGTTTGTGTGTATGATTTCTTTTTTTCTGTCCTTATTTCTTGTACTTCCTCCTCTTGTATTCTGTCCATTATTTCGCCCCACAATACTTCCTTTTTAATTGCTCAATCAGCTCTTTTAAATATACATCACACACACCCCCAACCGAAGGGTTGTAACAACACACTCTTGTGTTGTAGGGTCTGTTGCAAACAGGTTTTGCTGAAATAATTCCTCTGAATCCATATTGCACACTTCAGCCACTTCTCCTTGCCTTTGAACAAGATCTCCTGCCTTTTTGTTCATCTCCTCTCTGTTCTCTTCACTCAGTTTAGCACCTGACTCTCTCTTTGCTATGTTTAACCTTTCTGCTCTTTGACCAACGGCTACAGTCTTCCCCAACACCTTTGAAACACCTTCTTCATTCTCCCATTCTCCATGTTTGTTTTTTGGCTTCCTGCTTCTCTGAGCCGCCTATGCTCCCAGACCTGAAGACAGGAAATGTAACATCTAAATGCATCCCTGTATGCCAAAGAGTAGGGGAGGTTTCCCAATGCCCTGGGCCAATTTCCATAGCAGTATAACTACCACTTCATATCATCCCTGAAAAGAGGCTACTAGCCTAGTAAAACTAACCCTGCCACAAAGGCTACATAAATAAATAAATCACATTTCTGTGCCTTGTGGCCCAGAATATAGCTGAAATGGGCCTAAAGGAATATTTCACTTTCCTGATTATCAAAAAAATAAATTAGTAACCCACTCACCTCACTAAATTTACTAAGGGCAAGGACACAGCTGGCCAGAAACAGAACTTTGCCCTTTTCTCCACTGTAGTGCAATCTTGGAGTTGGTAGATATAGCTGGGGGTGTGGGCTGCAAAGCCCCCCACAGTGGATGTGTTCGAATAATGTAGTTGTTGCTCCTTTGTTCTTTTGGCAAGTATTTCCTTGCCTTTAGTAAATTTAGTGAATCCCTGAAGCGATTTTCAATGATTAGGTGTCGGTGAATAGGTGTTCACCAGAATACAATTCCGGCGACATTATATAGACTTGTTATGGAACCTCTCCAGTTTGGCATCTGTTTTGTAGATATCCAAATCAATGTCTCAGAAGTGTGGTTAATCAAGTTTGCTGATGACTGCAAGCTGACTATCTACTCATCCACTGATATAAAACAGCACAATGGCTGGAATATGCACATACATGGTGTATCAAACTATGTGAAAAAGGTGCAGCATAGCAGTGTTTGACAAAAAATTGCCACCACCTCATATGTTATAAATAGTACTTCTCTTCAGACAGATACAGTTATAAGACCCTAGGTACATATGTGGATAACTCTTTCTCTCATTCACTCATCTTTTTTCCACCATAGTCTCGAAATCCTATCTAGTACACTTAATTTTCAAGGGAGTATCTTCAAGATCCAAATAAGTCATCCAACTACTGTACCCTTCCCTTATCAGACCCATCACTGAATCCATTGCATCCTTTAGTATGTATAAATCCAAGCATATCACTCAATTGGAAAGGCTCCAAAAATTTCCAACCAAGAAAACTTTAAACGTCTTAAATCCTTCAGCTATTGCAATAGAGTAACTCAGCATGCCTTATATTCACTAGCCTGCAGTGTGCTGAGAGGTTACCTGTATCTCACTTTTCGAGCCATAAAAGACCCAGTCCTATTTGAATTTCTCAGCAAAACCAGTGGCTCCACAGAGGTCTATATTATAAGCATGAAAGACCTTTTCAGCGAATACGAAAACAGTGACACATATTGCGCGAACTGCAAAAACACCAAACGCCCTAAAACACGAAATTCAAAATCTCGAATCATCATAGTTGGCCCTTCTGCGATATAGCTCCTTAAGGTATGTGTGCGATAGTTACGGACCTTAGGGTTAGGGTGCGGTTTAAGGTAAGTGCATAGATAGTAATGCATGCAAGGTTTAGTGCAGGGTTAGAAGTAGGGTTTTGTTTAGTGTATGTATGTGTTTTATTTATTTTGTTTGGGTAGGTAGTATGTAGTGGGTGGTGGGGTTGGCCAACTATGACGATTCGAGATTTTGAATTTCGCAGTTTAGGGCGTTCGGTGTTTTCGCGGTTCACGCAATATGTGTCGCTGTTTTCGTATTCGCTGAAAAAGTCTTTCGTGCTTATAATATAGACCCGATCTACAGACACCAACACTAAACACCTAAATCTACACCAGAAAATAAATAAGACTCACTGGAGGAACAGGTTCCTAACCCAGTGCATTCCTAGCCTACAGTATAAGTTTCCACTAAACAATTGCTTGCCTAGTATGTTACTCTGTGTGTGTGTGTGTGTGTGTGTGTGTGTGTGTGTGTGTGTGTGTGTGTGTGTGTGTGTGTGTATTTATGGATATATATATATATATATATATATATATATATATATATATATATATATATATACATACATATATATATATTTATATATATATATATATATATATATATATATATATATATATTTTATATATGTGTGTATGTATGTATTTGTGGCTATACATATACATATATATATATCTCTATATCTATCTTTATGTATATATACATATATATATATATATATATATATATATATAGTTTACTATCAAAACCCCAAAATTCACAAAAAAATGTCCGTTACATTAAACAAAACTGTGAATTCCGGAATACTAATTAGGCATAAATGCCAAATCTGTTGAACGAATTCAACAGATTTGACATTTATGTTGAGTATCGAATGTGATATCAGTGTAAGTGCAAATGTAAGTTAATCTCATACACTGGCATTCATGTTTAAGCAAGGGGGGCAAGCTCCCCCTGCACCCCCCACACCCCCTGCAAACTATATATTCCAACTCCAAGATCACACTACAGTGAGGAAAGGGATACATTTCCCAAGCCAGACTGTACCATGATCTCTATGCATCATAACATTGAGTACATATCAGCGAATGCACAGTTGCATTCGCTGATATGTACTCTCACTCTCCCAGGATTCGGCAACATGGACATCAGTCAATTTCCCTTCATCATGTCCATGTTCGCGAAACCCACCATCAACATTTTAATAGTAAACACACACACACACACTTTATATCTCTATATCCATTCATGTAGCCTGGCTCCATGATGCAGAGGGATGGAGCCTCGACTGTGACACAGGCATCCAGCATTCAATTAATGGCCCTTGGAGTAGCAAGGAAAGGAGGGAAAGGAGTGAAGGGGCATAACCCACTCACCTCTCCTTGTGAGAAAAGAAGTTTTTGTCACTTGGGGAAGCATACAATGACCAGGGGAAACTACTTCCCATGCTTTAGGGTTGGAGGTGAGTCTATTTGCTGGCACCCGAAAGAATAGCTAGGGTGGGGCAAAGGAAGCAGCTGCCTTGGCCACAAGGTGTTACAGTGCTGTTTTTCTTTTGTTTTTGCTTCTCATGTAGATGTGGCACTCCAAGGGTCATTCACCAGATTGAAAAAGAGACTTTTTGCTCCAAAAGTTAGTTTTGGGGGTGCAAATGAACCTGTTTATGGCTCTGCTAACAACATCCATTGCAGAAGTAAGGTATAATTAGTGTGGACAGCCTCTGCTTTGCTGAGCACATGTGGGAAAAAAACAATTAAAAAAAAGGAAATCTCAAACCACTCCTTATGGCTTTCTGAATGACGGGCCCTTCCAGTCAACCCTGGCCCTGTTGATGAGGAATAAATGATTTGATTAGATAGGAGAAGTTTAATGATTGACAGACAGTGGGAGCAAAAAAAATATAAAAAATATCTCCTTATTCATTTCTAAGTTATATACAGCATTTTGTATTTTGTAAGTTATATTTATGCATTTTGTACATTGTGTTCTACAGCCTGTGGTAGAATGCTAAAACATGTCTGGCATATCTGTATATATGAAGAATGGTTCATGAAATTGCCATTCATTTCCAAGAGAATCCAGATCACTTGTGTTCACGCCACTGAATGGGTTCAAGCACACTACCCCAAATAAAGTGGGAACCAAATCTTTTCATACACATCCCACATGTAGGAGCTTTGCTTTCTGTACCACTTTAACTTATATAGATTTCTTTATGGTTGCAGGACCTTGGGATAAATTTAAAAAATGTAGAGTCAAACCTCTTCAGTGGAATTGACTTGAGTGGGTCTTAATTTAAATTAAAAAAAAGAAAATCATATGTATACTATACACTGAACTTCGACCTCATACTGATCCTTTGCCATATATATACCCATATGTAAGTTTAATTTTCTAGTGCAAGTTATGCCAAAAAAAACAAACTTTATGCATACTCCCCAAATAGTGTTTTCACATATAAGACTGTCCAGAATTTGCAAATTTCTCACCTCTAAGCCAGTCATAAGTCCTTCTTTTAAATAGTTTAAAACCTTCTAATGGCAAAATAGTTTAATGTGCTATTGATGTTTTAGTCTTAATTTATAGAATACAGATATGTGTACACAAATGTGTTATACATGCTAACACAGTCATTAGCTTATTTATACATAATTATTCCTTTGGAAGCAAATTAGCATTGTAGCATGAATATCGTTATTTTACTTAAAAGTCCAAATGTAGACTTGCAGGGTAGCACAATGTGTTAAATTTAGCAACTACTAATGAATGTCATCCCTATCCTGGGTTGGATTTGGTTATTTTTCACACTGTATGACTCTGAGTAGGTTACTTAATCAGGTAGTTCTGCTGAGTAATCCCTAAAAAGAACTACTTGCACCTAGTGGGCTTACTTAGCAAATGAATAATATAAAAAATTAAGAAGTTCAAACTTTATTTAACATTTCATACACAATACTAAATAAACATTTTAGTCCTGTAACACTGCTTAATATAGCATAAAAAATACATTTAATCTTTTAAAATTATTCTGAGAAAAATACCAACAATTAAAAACATATCAGATTTATTTCTCATTCCTAAGATGAAATGTTAGAGGTCCCGTCTGGCTGAGTTGATGGTAGCTCACCTGGATATAGAACATCTCATAGCACCTGTCAAAAAGACTAGAGGATTTATTTTATATATACATTCAAAATAAACAATTAATATGCTTAATGCAGCTTTCAAAACAGTTTGCAACAAACTTAACAATATTAATATAACAATAACATCAATAGGAGCACCCCCCCATCTTTTGTCCTACAACTGTTTTTTATGTTATTCATAACAATCCTTGATTTTCAGATTTGATTATACAATTCTTTATAGCTCAGATTACAAACTGTTCAAATAACAGTAACAATCACTTTATTTGCCATATTTATACCACCACTTTCTACTTTTTAATAATATCCATCTACAAACATATTCAATTAACTTCACTGAATATTTTTTACTTCACTATGACATAAACCCTATATTTGTTTTATACTCAGAAACACAATAATAAAATGTCCCATACTTTCCTCTAGATTGCTTCTTCTACATATTCTATCCTCCTTTTATTAATATTTCATTTATGCTTTAAGTGTTATTTTTTCAGCATGAGTCTCCAAAAAATCCTTTAGTTCAAAATATTTTAAATCGCTCTTGTCTACATTTAATAGCTTTCTTAATTCTATCATCCTTATTTTCCTGAGTCTTAACATAGTAATATTTTCAAAAAAACTGGAACAACTGAAACAAACACAATAAACGTAAAACAGGAACCAATCAGCTGTTCACGAAGAACTAAGAACCTCAAAAACTTAACGTATACTCAGTTTATTAAAACAGAACACATTTTCGTCACCCTAAAGAGAGTAACTTCATCAGAATTGAAGGAAAAACAATGCTGAGACGTTTAAAAAGTGTGGTTAAAAGTTCTAGCCAATCACATTATCCTAATGATCAGGAAAACTGCAAAATTTTAAAGCTATAGTGGCTAGGAAGTGTATAACTAAGAAAAATGTATAAATAGCAATTAAAAAGTATAATAAATCAACCAAAAAAAAAAAATATATATATATATATATATATATATATATATATATATATATATATATATATACACACACATAGCAACTCTGAAATTGAATAAACCAGAACCAAATGCAAGTACAAAAATCATACGCAAATACAAAAATTGTCAGTAGCATAGCTGTAAACCATTTACTACCCGTAAATAGTGTTGAAACACTAATCTATAACAGTAATATAAGGCACTAATGTCACCATGAGAGATCCTTGCAAGACAATGACCAGGGTAAAAGACCAATATTAACTACATTTAAAATCTCAAAAACTTTTAAGCTTCAATAAACATGTGATATTGCAATTATCATTAAGACCAGGGTGGGAAAATGCGTTTAAAAACAGCTGCCATTCGAGTTCACGGCATTCCAATAATATTGAAGTAGGTCCCCCTCTTGTATCAAGCCGTAAGTGGTCTATAGCTAGAAATTGAAAAGAGCGGCCAGGGTTTATGTTAATGTGCTTAGCTAAAGCATTGTCACTCTTATTCTTAGAGACCGCATACATATGCTCATAGATTCTATCACGGAATTTGCGGTCTGTTTTTCCCACGTAAAACGCGTTACAATTTTTACACAGAGCTAAATAGATGATGCTCTTCGAGTTACAATCAAGTTTATGCACAATAGAATATTTTCTACTCGCTATTTCAAAAGATTTACTTGTTTTTACATGTTTACACATGCTACCCGCTCCACAAGTAAAAGACCCACTTATTCTAGTATTGACCAAGAATGATTTACCTCTAAGTAGACTTTTTAGATTAGCACCTCTCCTGTAAATAATAATCGGATGGGGTCCAATTCTCTCTATCAACAATTTATCCTTATATAACAATTCCCAGTTTTTATATAAAGTAACCTTAATTTGGTCGCTATCATTATTAAAAGTTGTTATAAAACTGGATTTATACAGGTGACTAGAGACTCTTTGATTCATAGTTAAATCATTACTGATAGACTGCATGGTATTATTCAGTCTATTAGTTTTGTCACGGTCGTAGTTCATATCAACTACATTAAGGGTCACTTCATTTTCCATTATCCTAAAATTTAGGATGGGGTTAAACAAACCTAGCTGACGTTTATTAGTCACTTCTGACATTAGTTCTTGAACTAGATAAGGTAACTTCATATTATTCTATTTTCATAAAAGTGATCTTTTTTTCCAATCTTATATAATTAGATTTATACTTTTCCTTATAACTTACCCAGCAATCATGTATACACCTATAAAATGGAAGACAAATGATCTTTCCAATATTCTTTCATATCTTCTTTAAACCAATTTTCTTTTTCCAGCTCCCCAAATAATCTCTTCTTTCCCTTTCCTTCTTTTTTGCATCCTTCTTCATTTGATATTTCTGTACATACAGTGTTCAGTGAACCACACCTCAAAGGTTAACCATTTAACCTCAATTTAATTTTCAGAAAAGATAACATAGTCTATTTCAGTTTTAATTTTTCCTCTTGTATATGTATATAATTTCATATTCCAACAGTAACACATATAGCTTCATTGTTTTCCTACATTTCTGTATATTTGTATTTATTTTTCCTAACATTTTCCTTAAACTGAAGCTAAAATAACCTATTAAAATTGTATCCACATTAAGAATAACATATTTTAGCAATTCCTTGAACAATATTCTTCTTCTTGAGACACACACACACGCATATATATATATATATATATATATATATATATATATATATATATATATATATATATATAGGTTTACTATCACAATGCTGACATGCACTTGCACGGCTATGAAGTATTCGAACAACAGATGTTCGAATACTTCATATTTCGGCAGGTGATGTGAGCGAACGTTACCATTGCGAATGGACTGTGCATTCGCAATTCTAACATTCGCTCATGTGAGGGGATCGCGGTACAGTGCGGTTAGGGAAATACATCCCTTTCCTCACTGTAGTGCGATCTCAGAGTTGGAATATTAAGTTGGGGGGTGTGGGGGGCATAACTGTGTGTTTAGGCTAGGTAGGTAGGTAGTTACGGGACGGGTGGGAGTGCTGTGTATTGCCGTAAATGTCGCGAGCGACATTTTCGACAATACACAGCTGTTTTTGACTTTAGGTTAATTCGGAAATGTTCATTTCCGATGTATAAATTCGAAAATGCAGACATGTTTTATTCTGATTTTCGAATTTATGATAGTAAACCATATACATATATATATATATATATATATATATATATATATATATATATATATGGGTATCAAACTCTCCATAGTTTTTCCCTATCTCTTATGTCAACCACTACATAGGTTCATAGGTAGGTACTAGGCTATCGGCCCAAGGGCTTACGTAAGCCTAGCCAACAAGGTTCCATAGCTTACGCCACCCAAGAAAGTTATTTTCCTGTGTCACTGTCCAGCAGAGACACAGAAGTGGTCCCAGGGGTGTATTTCCTATTTCCCACCCACTCATCAAAGATTTTTCTTGAAGAGTGCTAATGAAGAACTTTGCTTGACATAGATGGGTAGCTTGTTCCAGAGTATAGGAAGTCTCTGGGGCAGGAATCTATCCCTCCAGCATGTCCTGTTTATTGTGGTGACAAGGTTTAGGTCCCTAGAGAGTGTAGCTCGGAGGGATTGGGATTTCTTTAGGTGTAGCATGTCCAACAGCTCTGGATTTGACATAGCTTTATATGTTAGGCAGAGATCACCTCGGAGTAGGTGATATGCTACAGAGTAAAGCTGGAGTTTTTTGAGGTGGTTAGTGTAGGGTATTTGTTTGAGGCCAGTAATCTTCTTTGTGAGGTACTTCTGTGGCCTTTCCAGCTGCTCCAGATGTCTTGTGAGGTACATTCCAAAAGGGGCGTTGCACTCTATAATGGGTCTAATGAATGATGAGTAGAGGGGAACAATGACCTCTTTTTTCCTGGATGAGAACTCTTTTATGATGAGGTGTGCCACGTAGAAGTACTTCCTGACTACTGTGGTGATGTGACTATCAAAGGAGAGACTACTGTCCACCTGGGTCCCAAGGTCTCTTATCACACATTCGGTGTTAAGTAGATTGCTGCCTGTGTGGTAGTTCATGGGTACAGAGTTTTTACCAAAGGGGATGACACTGCACTTTTTGGCATTGAGCTTGAGGCCATGGCTCTGACACCAGGCATCTGTCTCAGTGAGGCCCTTCTGTAGGATGTCCACATCATTTGAGGACTTGACTATGGCTCCTAGTTTGCAGTCATCTGTGAACTTCATTAGCCAGTGGCCTTCTGTGTTAGCCTGTACTTCAGAGAAGTAGATACCAAACAGGAGAGGTCCCAGGACGGAACCCTGTGGTACTCCACTTGTCACTGCTTTGAGGTCAGATTTGGAGTCTGCAATTTTTACAGTGTGGGTTCTGTCAGTGAGCCAGTTGGCAACCCATCTTGTGACGTAGGGATTTATACCTAGTTTAGTGAGTTTAGCTATAATTCCAGAATGGAGGATGGTGTCGAAAGCCTTGGCGAGGTCAAGATAGGCTGTGTGAACCACCTTACTCTCATCCACAGCTTTGGTGACTGCCTCAAAGAAGTTGATCAGTTTCAGGAGGCATGGTCTGCATTTCACAAACCCAAACTGGGTGGGATCCAGAGTTTGGAGGTTACCAATGTCTTTGTTTATGAGTTCCATGATGATACGTTCCATGGCATTGCAGACCAGGCTCATCAGGCTAATAGTTCGATAGTTCCAGGGATCAGTGGTGGCTCCCCCTTTGTGGAGTATTGATACCTTCCAGTTTATCAATAATTGCATCAATTATTTTCATTCCATTTTTCTTAATGTTTTTGTTTGTCTTTTCGGCTTTTCCCAGTTAGGGGTAGCCACAGCGGAACTCCAGTCCGCTAATGATTGGCAGTAGAAATTTTTTATTTTTTTATTTATTTATTTATTTTTATTATGGTGCCGAGTTGCCAGCCTGACACCCAACCTTCAGCGAAGGCACGCCCATTCATGCATGTCTTTCGGAGGCCACTCGACCGTGGGGAGGACATGCAGACTCCACACAGAAGGCACTCCAGCCGAGAATCGAACAGGAGAACCTCTTGCTGTGAGGCAACAATGCCACTGCTGTACCACCACGGTAATCATCACAGCAATTCCAGAGCAAACGTCATCACCAGAACTCCATACTACCTCTTTTCCAAAAATTGTATCTACGTGTTTTCTTTATATAGTACTAATACATTTAATACCCTGAAGACAAATAACATCACATTTTTGTTCTTACCCTAACATTCAACCTTTTTATTGGTATGTGCTATTAATATTTAAATAAATAATCCTAATATTATCCCTTTCCTTTTTTTTGCAGCTTTTTTTTAACTTTATTTTGCTCTTTCTTACTCTTTTCCCAATAGCCCCCTTATCAGCATCTACTTCCTCCTTCCTTCACATTCATCATCTTCATTACTTTCAAATCTATTTTTCATCTCAACAGCATATCTACTTGTTTCATTTTCTGTCTGTTTTTCACAAACATTTCCCATTCTTTATTTGATATCACTAAACTACCCTCCTTCCCACTTTCAGAAACAACACCAGTTGCTTTTAAAGCATTTATATCATCTTTGACTTCATTTAATCAAGCTGAACATGATTTTTACTTCTACATTTCCTATATAACATTTCACAATTTTTAATCCCATCCCCCAGTTCCCCACATTGAAAGAATCTCCTTCCAGGACATTTAGTAATTATATGATCAGTCGCTGCACAATGAAAACAGATTTTGGGTTGTCCCCAATATTTTAACATTCCCATTAATAATCAAAACACTAGGCATATATAAAACATTTCCATGTTTGCAATCCAAACTTACAAAAATTTCCCATCCACCATTCCAAAGCTTTCTGTCATTGTAATATTTTTTAACTTTATATTTTTCTTCGAAAAAAACATTTTTAGTTCATTTTCAGTAACATCAGCCTTCCTAGATTACATTTTCAACTTGCGTTTAAAGATTCGATCATGACCCCTAATCAAAATTTAATTCCATATTCAATAAAAAGATTTAGTTCCAAACAGCATTACATATTTTTAGCCAGTTCAAAATTGTCAGAAGTCACTTTGCAAAAGGCTTCATTTTCTATATGTATTAACACCCTTATATTTTCAGAAACAAAGCCTAATGCACTAAAAACATTGTCCCACACAAAACACCTTTCTATACAAGTCTCCTTTTTGTCTCTGTTCTGATGATAGGTCTCTGTTTAACTTGTATTCTTTCAGGCTGCTTTTTTTTTTGTACTCGATGCAACTGCTGCATGCATTCTTTCATTACTCACAGTTTTTTTTACTTATCTTATGTCTGTGCTTTTCTATACACCATGTGTTAATCCACCCTTGCCAACCATGTCAACATTACTATTCACTTCCTTATACAATGACATCTCAATGTCATCCAACATCTCCCCAGAAACTGTGTCCAGTCAAGCAACAGCTGCATCATCCTCTGGTCCCACCTCATGCATCATTACACACGAAACCTCATTTTCTAATCGACCTTCCTACAGTTCCGTAATAGAAGTGTGCTAAACTCCACATTCCACACTAATTGTAACTAATAACCCACTCTTCTCAATGGTTAATTTCTCATTCTGCTTCTCCAATTCTTCCAACATTATCTCTCTCTCACCAACACTCTCCACTTTTGCCTAATCCATTCTCCTTGCGGTCTCAGCCTTCTCGCTATGCTATGGAAAAGAGTAGGGGAAATTCAATGATGCCCTGTCCAAGTTTCCTCTAGTAGTATAAATATCACTTCAGGTCTCCCCTATAAAAAGCTACTAGCCTAGTTGGACTGACCCAGTCAAGAAAGGGGGGAAAAAGTAAGAAGAAAGACACAGGCAATTGCATTTTAAAAGGAAGCAAACTGTCATCTATTGCCTGAGTAACTGCTATATGCTCAGTAAAATCCAAGTGTATATGGAGAATTACCCCTTATTAGAGATCACCAACCCTTATTTCTGTAACCTCACTCATGGCATCCATAATTTATTACATTAACTCTTTATTTTCAAGCTTTTTATTAACTAGCATTTGAACTTAATCCATGTCTTTGCACACATTTTTACTCTTGCAAGTCTTTGTCTGTGTGTGTGTGTGTGTGTGTGTGTGTGTGTGTGTGTGTGTGTGTGTGTGTGTGTGTGTGTGTGTGTGTGTGTGTGTGTGTGTCTGTGTGTGTGTTTGTGTGCATGTCCATGTGTGTGTGTGTTTTTATTTGTAAGAGATTGGAGTTAGGCTATCCACTTACAAAAGCCATGGAATCTCTTTTGAAGAAAGTGGATCGAATATCAGCACTGATAGACAGTTAGGAGTTGAACAGCAGTCTGAGTTCTACTACTGCCGGGTAAATATGTGACAGTCTGTATATATAGGAGAGTCCTACTTCAGTCGATCAATATAACGTGTAGTGTGGTGGAAACCAGCATTAGCATAAGCTGTGAGGAAATGATATCCATGTAACAAGTCCCAGATCATCAGGTGTATCATCTATTATCTTTCAAGGGATAGCAGCCCTGACTGTGCCAGATATTATCAGGTGTCTGAAATGCTGTATGCTGATCCATCCAGGAGCTTCTGATAAACACGTATTTACATGTAACTTGTTATCACAGCTTTAGCAAAGAATGTTAGCAAAGAACAGCAATCTCCTCAGGACATACCACACAGCTTAAAGTAACAGCACAGACAGCACTTTTCTTGCAAGAATATCTTATTTTTTTCTTACATTCACAGTGAAGATATAAATCTATCAATCTGCCAGAGTTGTTGACTAATTTATAGTGTTCACATGCATGCCTTTCAGCTATCTCTGATTTTGCAAAACATCCCTGATTTTGCCTTGGGTTTTTGCTCTGTCTCTCCTAAAATGTTTGATTTTCTCCATTGTAAATACAGATAGGATTGTCTCCAAATTCTACACAACCCTTACTACTATTTGTTCACTCCTTTTTGTGTTTGACCAATGATACAAAAATTATGTGATATTACGTCATTTATTTTACATTAAAGTATTGCCTAATGATTTTTTCCCCTAGAGTTATAGTCTCTGTAGACACATTTACCTGTTTATTATCTGCTGTTTGTCTGTTTGTTCTTGTTATGATATACAAACTGGGCTGAGACTGCAGTTGGTCATTCTCTGGTCAGTGCTCTACCCTGATTAACATACATACATAACTAAGGATTAAAGTCAGTCAGTAATTACAGACAGTAGAGTTTCATATTTCGGTACTTTTCCATTAAACCCCTACCACGTGTTTTCAGTCCCAGATCGGCGTGTCTCGCCTTATTCCTCAGCGAGCTGTGCAGATCCTTCAGACCCGTGGACTTTTCAAAGTTTATTTTTCTAATAAGTTAAAATTATTTTCTTTGTACTGGTTGACTATGTGGTCTGTCCTGCAAAAATCTCAAGTTTTACTATGACATTATCTTACTCTCAGCGTAGGAGAAGACGACACTACACAGAAGATATTCATCATACATGTCAAAAAGGTACCACCTCTACACATGAAAAGGAAAGATGTAAGATAGGAAACATTATGAATATTATACATAAAACCACACAAAAATATCCCTAATATTCAGGGCGCCACCTGATTCTGGATAAAACGTTTGTCCTATTCCTCCATTTCATCCATTCATGCTATAAAACTAGCAGTTTTCAGCTAACAAGTAATACACTTTACCATCACTTCTTACTTTAGAAAGAGAATATTAAACTTAAATGTCTTTATTCTACCAACTTTCTAAGTCAACTGCATCAATATTGAAAAGTGTCCTATTTTTCTCTTTAACCCAGATCCTGACGTGTTATGCTGCAAACCATAGCTCTCATGTTAGCGGGACAAAAGGCCAAAATTATGACAACTGTTAAAATGCTACAAAAATTAACAGAACAAAAGGTTCAGCATCAGCATGCCCCTTCTGCACAAGGTGAAGTAAAAAAAAAGTCTACTAATTGTAATCTCCCAATGACTTTAAAAAAGCCACACACACACACACACACACACACACACACACACACACACACACACACACACACAGACACACAGTACAATAGCTGGCAAAAAAGAATAAGGCAACATCAGGGACAGTTGAGAGGAATGTTGCACCTGTTTTAGGCTTGCATTTTTTATACGAGCTATCAAAAGTAAAAATCCTGGTATTATGAAACGAACATCTCAGGATTCTGTTCAAAGATTGTGGAAAACCTCAATTCCGTGATTAATGCAGCTGTCAGGATTACAAACAACAGAAAAAAATATGCACACCCTGTAAAGCAAAGTTCACCTTTGGCTTGCATTAAGCCAGCCACACTCCCTTCCCACCCCCTATCAATTCTCAAGCCCTGAGCAAATCATCGTTTTTTTCCTGGCGTAGTAAGCCACTCAGTGAGAGCGGTCACATTTATTTACAGTCGTGAATCTGATATTAAAACTGTGTGCACATACTTTATAACCACAGTAGGAAACTTAATAAAATAATTAGATAATGGTAATCGTGGTGCCGATACGAAGCCATGGGGAAAGGAACATAGTGAGACACACCAGTCCAGGTCCCAAGATGCATGGTAGGGGTTTAACGGAAAAGTACCCATATTTCTTAATATTCAGAAAATGCATGTTGATGCAAAATCTATCATTCTATTAACCTTTTAAGCAAATTAAAGTAATATTTAAAAATCATTCCTTATTTTGGGCCTTTTTCACCTTATAATTTTTAGCTTCCTTCAGAATTGTTGAGCAAAGAAGTTGAGACATATGCACACGTGTGCAACTGCCTGCAGCATTAGTGTTACATGTGCTCTGTACAGAGTTATGTTGGGGTATAATCCAACTGTGGGAAATTAATTCTCAAAAACTAACCACTGAGAAAGATGTAGTCGAATCTTCACCAACTGCGGAAGACCATGTCAGACTGTTATGACAAGTAGTCTCATAATTGTCATTTTTTCCTAGTGGCTTCTTTCTTATGTTGAATTGACATGGCAAGGTCAGTCATCTCTAATATCTGCTTCCTCTGCCACATGCAGTTACCACTCTCTTCTTAAGGCTACCACTACTGAGGCACACAGTGACATGAGCCTTCAGTGTACGGGTCCTGTCTCTATCTATCAAAGCCAAGGCTTCACTCCTGTGAGCCACAGAGCCGACCTTACTTGTCATATTCAGAGGTGAGTCACCAGGTTGCTTAGCAACGGAATAAATTCTGTTGGAATTTTCATGCCTTTGATTTGCAATGAGGCATAACAAATGGTCTCAAGTAAGAAGCTACCTTTCACAGCATATTGTAGCATCTTTGCATAAACATGTAGGAAAATCTCTCATTTGCACTGCATCCCATGATGTCTTATTCTTTAAGAAAGCAGACTGCTTCAGCAGTTTTTGTCCATAACACCCAGGCACTCCTGCATCTCATTGTCATGACTTAGGGTCCTGCGGATAACTATAGACATTTATTGAAAGGGATACATGTCAGCGCATTAAACATTTGTCTTGTCAGTCATGAAATTCCTGCACTCTGTCACTTAGGTACTGACAGAGTGGCAGTTAAGTACAGTAAAAACTACAACAGTAGATATTGTACTAGTAGTATACGAATATCCCCAAGTTTACACGTCTATATCACATTATCGAAAGTTTACTTAATTGAATCAAAAAAGGTCGAACTTTATTGATCGATTAAGTAAAATATCAAATAACGTAAAAAAAAACCAAATTAAAAAAAAAATAAATGGCATAGGCAGGGGGCAAGCCCCCCTGCTCTCCCCACACCCCCCCTACTTAAATATACCAACTCCAAGACTGCACTACATTGAGGTAAACGGAAATCTCCCCTTACAGAGATTTCCGTTTACTTGCACAATGTTCTTCACTTTCAGTATTGTCGTGCCGACAATATCAGACTCGATATTGTCAGCTTACGACAACGTGAAGTAGACCCAGTTTACAACCACTGGATACTGGCATAATAATCTACCCTGGTTTCTCAGCCATCATGTCTGACTGGAGGATGGTGGGAATCATTAACAGTTGTCAATATTTTTAGAAAAAAATGCATATTCTGCACCATATCTGAATCTGCAATAATCAAAGAGCAAAAGAAGCAATTAAATAGTATCTGTCTCCCTCTTTTAGCCTATCTTCTAACAGTAAACTTGGGAATAAGTGGACCAAACCTATGCAGAAATAATATCATTACTGTATGTCATGCCACAGATGGTTGCAGAAAAGGAACAGTATAGTTCTACATACTGGGTGAAATGTTATTGAGTAATGCATGTCACATGGTTGGTGCCTTGCTTTCAGGTCACGTGAAGTAAAGAGCTTGAGCAGATAATAGCAGTCACGTCTCTGTCTCTTCACTATTCATCCAGACAGTTTACAAGTTAAGTATTAACATGGTACCAGAAGTGTTACTGGGGACACTGGCCATGCAAATAAATATAAAAGTGGAAAATTTAATTCGTAGGCTGACTGTTATCACAGCTGTGAGCTATAGCAGATTACCAAGTTGCCAGTTCACCAGTCATATCTCACATTTTGCAAATAAGCACTTCGCCAATCAAATTTCATATTTCATACTTCATATTTGTAGTCAATGAACAACCAATCTTTCCTATATTAAATTGTTTCAAGTATGCTGCTCATTTCCTCAAACAGTGAATCTACTACAACAGTTGACATTTCTGTCACTAAAAGAAAATTTGTCAAAAAATACTGGAATGTTTGGATCAGAAATTTGAGCTGCATCTCACTGCAAGCAGAACTACAGATAAAGCAGAAAACTTACATAGTGCATTACAGTAGGGAGTCGATTATCCGAAAATCATAAAGTCTGAATATGTAAACATTATACATATTGTATAGTGTGATAATTATTCTTTATTGTCCACTGGAATTGCTGAATGGTTGAAAAATATATTCCTGCGTGCAGAAAAAAAAAAAGATTTTATACATTTTTTATCCTGGTCAATTATATGTTTTATTATCTGAACAGTTTAACTATCCGTACTATCCTATGTCCCAATTAGTTTGGATAATCGACTCTCTATTGTATTTCTATATTTTGTAAAGTGAAGAAGCCATGAAGTTATTTAATACTTTTGACCTCATGGAAGAAAAGAAAAAAATAGAAGTTATTAAGAGAGAAATTTGAATACAACTGTGAACCAAAGAAAACTCTGCCATCTTCCAGACATTTATTCTTTATGAGGAGTAAATGTTCACAAGAATGCTTCTATGAACAAACTGAAAAACTGAGCAAACAGACTACAAACCAACTAAACAGAGGCATATTGTAGATATGCTGAGTACAGATCTAGTCCGTGAGGACTAAAAAATATTATGGCTTATACCACAGATAACAATGATGAAGGAAAAGGTAAAATCGACTGTCTCCTAAACAGCCTGGTTTCCATTCAGGTTGCAGCACGAACACAGCATGCTACTCACCCTTCTAAGCACAGTAGATCAGCAACAAAGCAGCTATCAGATCTCTGTCTAGATCGTCCTAGATCTTTCCAAAACATTCATCACAGTCTCCCACAAGTTTCCACTAACTAGACTTCATAACCTTGATATCAGCAAAAAAAAAAAAAAACGTCAGTGTTTCTTTAGTTATCTCTGCCATTAAAAGCACTAAAGTGGAAGGGAATGTGCTCTTCTCTCTTACCTGTAACTGTAGGAGTACCACAAGGCTCTATATTGGGACCCTCCTATTTACCATATTCATAAATATCATGCACATAATATTTAAAGATGGAACAATCATCCAATGAATAAAAATAATTCACTAATAATCTGTGCAGCTGATTCTCTAAGTGATGTTCAAATAAAATGTCAAAACTTGCTCCTTAAAGTGGTGTAGTGGCTAGCACAGTCCCAACTACTATTAAATCCTAAAAAAATGAATCAATTCTTTTGCCTCCAATATCACACTCAAAGTCTCCTCAGAACTTAATATTACCTCCATAAATAAAACCACTATAGAACAGGTGACCCAGATCATTGCCTAAAGTTTGATCAATATGCAAATTGTTTAATAACAAAAAACAATCAGAAACCCACACTAAAGTGTTATTCTCTGAAAACTCCTCCCCCTATCTCAGCAACCAATCTCCTCTTCCCCTTCACCTTACTGATCTACCTCACCCAGGCCCTCAGTCAATAACTCACACCAAAAGTCATTGTCACTACCCCGCAGCTAATCAGCTTATCCCTTATACAACTAATAAAACTTAAATGTTTCTCTCACAATTCCCCACTTTCAAAACTTTGCAAAAATGCTAAGTGGCTTTACCTTAATCTCCCAACCCTAATATCCATCCACATCCTGTCCCCTGTCAACAACCCGCTTGTTTGAACTAAGCTGAACTGAGGTAGACTACCAGCCACAACTGTAAGCTGAGATACCAGACAACTAGAGGCTTCTGAGTGTCCCAAAAAATGTAAGTTACCTGTTTTTCCTTTGCTTGATTATACTGTTTACTGCAGTTTTTATTATTTTCTGCTTATTTAATACTGTAATTTAATAGTCTAAACTAAACTACACTGTTTATACTGCATTTGTCTGACTTATTGTGCCTGTTAAATTGTATTTTGTTGCTGTTTTCACTGTTTGCAAAGTTCTTTTGCTATTTTCACTGATTGCATAGTAGTTGTTACTACGTCTCATTGTTTGCAAAGTATCTGTTCTGTTTGTTCTGTTTTTTCCACCAGGCAGTGTTTTAAATAATTTGTTGTGTTTTTTTCCACCAGGCAGTGTTTTAAATAACTGATTTTGTTTGCTGTTTAAAACATTCTTTAGTGCCTTCTTGCTATTTTTCTGCTGTTTAAAACATTTTTGGTGTCTCACTGCTGTTTTTCTGCCACTTAAAATATTTTTTAGTGTTTCCCATCTAAATTAGTGTAGCTAGTAGCTGTAGCATAGTCCAGATACAGAATTGCTGCATATGGGTCCATTTGTAGTGGCTGTTGTATTTTGAGCACATTTTCCAAGCCATCTTTGATTGGAAGGGCACTTCTGCACCCTTGTGAGAGAAGTGTGCTGATTGGAGCCTGTCTGGTGAAGGGTGACTGGTGTAGGACTTGGAGTAAGCACCATCATTGGTCATTGGTTCTTTTGAGTTTTAAAATTTTTTTTTAAGTTTTTAGTTTCTGGTATCTATATTGCATTTGAGTGGGTTTCTGCTTGTTTGTGCATTGTACGACACCGTGCACTGCTGAGCAATTGCACGCTATAGCTGAACAGATAATTTTGACAAGTTTTCCCTTAGATACAGCTGCAGTACATTAGTGTAGTCCTCATTCTTAGTACATTTCCAGTCTAAAAAGTATTGCTAGTGAGTTGTGACCTATTAAACCACCAGCCAAAAACCCTGAAAGAAATACCCATCCACAGAGCACCTCCTTGATCAGTCCTGAAAGCAACCACTTTGTGATAACAGTTCTTCAAACCTAGCATTATGGACAGTTGGACTACCCCTGTTTCTCCTGCCAGCCTTGTTGACTTGGGTCTCCTGAGGCAGTGTAGCAACTGCCTCATGTACACTGACAACCCTCTACTAATAACTCACTCTAGTACAGAGTGTAAGAGATGTACCTACACCAAGAATTTTGAATCCCTGCTCTCTAGCACTCGGAACAGTAACACTGAAGAGGTTGTCAACTCACCTACCACTACTCATACACATAGTACGCATCCAACACATAAATCAATATATCCAGAGGTTCTCTCAAAAACCTACTGAAACACCAGAGACCTCCAAAACACAAGACTGCTACAACTAACACAGTTCCCACAGCACCCAAGACACATAGCAACATCAGTGTCTCAATACCAAGCCCTCAGGGCATAACAGTCATAAACCAAATTTCCTTATCACTGGAGACTCCATAGCGAGACACATGGATCTCCCACTTACCATGTTAGATAAAGAGAAAGTCACAGTCAGCTGTCTGTCTGGTGCCAGGATTCATCAGATCATGTATGCACTCAGGTCTTTTGGCAGCAGCTACCATTATGACTCTGTCATAGCTCATGTATGAGTGAACAACATGAGATGTACCTCGCTGAACTATATGAAGAGAAACATAATTGAGCTCTCAGAGTATGTGTCCCAGGCAGGTATGTCCCTAGCCTTGAGCAGCATATTACCCTCACCTAGAAAGATGCCACAGTATAAACAAAAAATGATCAATTTCAATAATTGGCTTAGTTTTTGGTGTCTTTCAAAGAAGATCCAGTTTCTGTCAGCCTGGGATGACTGGTCGTCAACCCCCCTGCTTTGCCAGAGATGGTTTGCACCTGGCACCACTAAGCTTTCGGCTACTGGCAAACGCTCTTGCTTCCCCCATAGTACCTTTCTTTTTAGGCAAGGTCTCAAAAACAAAATTGCCAGTCATAACAAAATAAGGGTTATGCTGCTAAACACTATGAGCCTAAACCAAAAACTGCACACCCTGGAAGCACTCCTATCACTGGAGGATGTAAATGTCTATGCAGTCACAGAAACCTAGTTCAAGGTCTCAGAGAGTACCCCAGCCTTGTAAGGCTATGATGCCTTCCACACCTTCAGACCACAAAACGAACCTGTGAGAACCAAAGGAGGCGGTGTTTCTATCTATATTAGAGATAAATTCACCTCCTGACAAGTTAGACAGGACAACACCATGGAGTTACTCCATGTTTGGATTACTGTGGGTAAGACCTCCATTCAAGTCATAACTAGTTATAGATTCCCCACCATGAATCATGATGCACACAAGGCCTACTTGACCAAACTGGAGTCAATCCAAATATTGCCAAACACTCTGGTCATGGGGGATTTCAATTATCCCATCATCAGCTGGGAAACCTACTCTAGCCCTAACTCACTAGTGCAAAAGTTTGTTGACTTTGTTAACTCAAATGTCCTTGAATAAATTGTTCAAACCCCAAAAAGAGGAATAAACATATTAAATCTCGTCCTCACTACCATGACAAACAGATTCATCACCACAACCGTCGAACCCTCATTTGTTAAATCTGACCACAAATCAGTCGCCTTCAAACTGAGACTAAGACCAGAAATCACAAAGGGGGAAGGAAGACTAAAAAACTTCACCAAGGCAAACTATACCCTCCTAAGGGAAGGTGTAAAAGCATTCCAAGGCCCACTCCCAGCTGGAAGTGGTAACTACACCAAAGCTTACACTAAAGCCCTGTACAATCACTTGTATAAGTGTATAGACTCAGCTGTTCCAGAGAGAATCAAAGCCAGAGCCCTAAGTAAAAACAAGCCACCATGGTGGGTATCCAGCATCAAAAAAATTTATAACAAACACAAAAATTTGCTGTCTAAGAAAATTAAGGCGGGGCCCCAACAGTGGAAAAGCACTCTCCTCTGCCTCAACAGACAAATAAGACAACTTGTCAAATCTTCTAAGTGTAACTTTGAGAAGAATTTAGCTAACACAGCTAAGGATACCATAAGGCCTTTTACAGCTACGTACGCAGTCTAAAAGGTAGGACCCAAGCATGTGCCGAACTAGTGACTAATGTTATCACATACACTGATTCCGCAGAGATAGCAAATCTGCTGGTGGACAGATTTGGTGAAAATTTCACTCCCTTATCCCCTTCAAACTTATCACAAACCTGGCCTTCAACTTCCCACCAACCCTACATTTATGAAGAGCAGGTAAGTAAAGCCTTGTGTAAGGCAAAAAACAAAGCCTCTATGGAGCCAGACCGCATCCCAGACTGTCTTCTAAACAAGCCAAAACATGAACTAGCATCACTATTAAGTACCCTATTCAATCCCAGCCTAACCACAGGCTATGCTCCTGCAGAATGGAGAACAGCAACAGTTATTCCACTCCACAAAGGTGGCTTAGCAACAGACTCGGGGAATTATAGACCCATAAGTCTGACCAGCCTCATATGCAAGGCCATGGAATGTATCATCATGACCTCATAAATAAAGACATGGGTGACCTCTAAACCCTGGATCTGACCCAATTTGGCTTCACCAAGGGCAGATCCTGCCTGTTAAACCTGGTGGATGTCTTAGAAAATGTGACCAGGGCCATTGACGAGGGAAATCTGTGCACACAGCATACCTCGACTTAGCCAAGTCCTTCGACACAATCTCACACTCAGGCATTACCGATAAACTTAGCAAACAGAATATAAACTCCTTTGTTGTACGATAGGTTGCCCAACTGGCTCACAAACCAGTCACACAACTGTCACTAGCGGGGTGTCACAAGGGTCAATGCTGGGCCCCCTACTGTTTGATATAGACTTCTCAGACATCCAGGCCAAAATTAAGGGGCTGTGGCTGACCAGGTTTATGGATGACTGCTGACTAGGTGCAGCTATCGAATCCCCAAATGATATCATTATACTTCCGGAGGGTCTTATGCAGACCAACGACTGGTGCCTTAGTCATGGTCTCAAACCAAATGCAAAGAAGTGCATCATCATTCCCTTCGGTAAAAACAATGTCCCTTCACACTATCATATTAATGCAATACCTTATGTACCTACGAAGTGGTAAGAGATCTGGGATCACAAGTAGACTGCAACCTTAATTTTGACCACCATGTGTCTACAGTAGTAAGGAAGGCTTTATACATAGCACAATTGATTAGCAAAGGCATCGCCTCTAGAGCAAAGGAGGTTATAACCCCTCTATACCTGCCACTAATCATCCCATAATTGAATATAACGCCCCTTTTGGCATGTACCGTACAAAGCACCTGCAGCAATTGGAGAGACCTCAGAGATTTGTAACAAAAAAAAACAAGGGACTCCAGCACGAGTCTTACACAGACAGACTAAAGTCCCTGTCACTATACTCAGTATCATATAGACTTCTTAGGGGAGACTTAGGCCTGGCTTACAGAGCAATCTCCAACCCAAACCTAATGAATTTGCTGCACATCTGTAAATCAAACGGGACTAGAGCCACCCATTCCAAGGACCTAAATATGGCCTGCAACTTGAATAGGACATGCTGGAGGGAAAGATTTTGTCTCCCAGCATCTGCTGCATCTTTGGAATAGACTGCCAATTCATTTGAAACAGAGCACCTCTATGACACTGTTCAAGAGGAACCTGGATGACTGGATGAGGCACAGTATATTCTTACTGGGAATAGTGTCCACAACCCTCCTGGACATGGGCAGTCATTACCAAATACAATCCTGGATATTGACTAGAGTATCATTGGTATTACAGTGGGATGAAACGGCTAGGCTTGAAAAAACCTCCGGATCAGTAGCCCTTAACCTGCTATGATGCTTTGATCCTGTGTACCCCCCAGCTCCCAAATTCTCCCCAAACACCTACTACATCAAAGCTTAAACTATATCACGTCAGCTTAAGAAGTATTTTAAATAAAATACATGAGCTGCATGCCTGGATAACCCTCCACTCCCCAGACATCTTAGCTATCACAGAAACTGGACCCAAACAACACATAAAATGAAGAAATACTTCCTCCAGGCTATAATTTGTTCAAAATAGATAAAAAAAAGCAAATGGTATTGCCAGAATGAACAAGAACACCTTGTCTCTTGATATCTCAGCACTTGCCCCTCCACATATCAACAATGCTGAACTGCAAGCCACCTCACTTAAAATTAACACGCATAAAAGGCTCTGTATAACATTAACATACATTCCCCCAGGTAAACACTGACACCATAGAAGAAGTCTTATCCTGGACAACTACAAATATAAAACAGGAAGCAATAATTCTTGGAGACACAAACAAAGATTCACTGGAAATCCATGCTAGCACTGCTACTAAAAGTATAAAGCTCTTCAGCTTCACACAGAGCATATCTACCCCAACCATATAAAACAAAACCAGCAACAAGAATTCTGCTATAGACTGGATTCTAACTAACTCCCCACAAAAAAATCTCCTCCCCTGGCACACTCCCCAACTGTCTAAGTCAATATCAGACAACTATGCTCTCTAACATCTGGACAGAGGAAGGAGGACAAGGAGACATGGTGGTGGAATGAGGAAGTACAGGAGAGTATACAGAGGAAGAGGCTGGCGAAGAAGAAGTGGGATTGTCAAAGAGATGAAGAAAGTAGACATGAGTATAAGGAGATGAGGCGCATGGCAAAGAGAGAGGTGGCGAAGGCTAAGGATAAGGCATATAGAGAGTTGTATGAGAGATTGGACACTAAAGAGGGAGAAAAGGACCTGTTCCGACTGGCTAGACAGAGGGACAGAGCTGGGAAAGATGTGCAGCAGGTAAGGGTGATAAAGGACAGTGAAGGAAATGTACTCACAAGTGAGGAGAGTGTGTTGAGTAGATGGAAAGAGTACTTTGAAGGGCTGATGAATGAAGAGAATGAGAGAGAGAAGGTTGGATGATGTGGGGATAGTGAATCAGGAAGTGAAGCAGATTAGCAAGGAGGAAGTAAGGACAGCTATGAAGAGGATGAAGAATGGAAAGGCTGTTGGCCCAGATGACATACCAGTGGAAGCATGGAGGTGCTTAGGAGAAATGGCAGTGGAATTTTTAACCAGATTGTTTAATGAAATTTTGGAGAGTCAGAGGATGCCTGAGGAGTGGAGAAAAAGTGTTTTGGTACCTATCTTTAAGAATAAGGGTGATGTGCAGATCTGCAGTAACTACAGAGGGATAAAACTGATCAGTCACAGCTTGAAGTTATGGGAAAGAGTAGTGGAAGCTAGGTTAAGAAGGGAGGTGATGATTAGTGATCAGCAGTATGGTTTCATGCCAGGAAGGAGCACTACAGATGCAATATTTGCTCTGAGAGTGTTGTTGGAGAAATATAGAGAAGGTCAAAAGGAGTTGCATTGTGTCTTTGTGGACTTAGAGAAAGCATATGACAGGGTGCCTAGAGAGGAGTTGTGGTATTGTATGAGGAAGTCGGGAGTGGCAGAGAAGTATGTAAGAGTGGTACAGGACATGTACAAGGGTAGTGTGACATTGGTGAGGACTGCGGTGGGAGTGACAGATACGTTTAAGGTGGAGGTGGGATTACATCAAGGATCAGCCCTGAGCCCTTTCTTATTTGCAGTGGTGATGAACGGGTTGATAGATGAGATTAGACAGGAGGCCCCGTGGACTATGATGTTTGCAAATGACATTGTGATATGTAGTGAGAGTAGGGACCAGGTTGAGGAGAACCTGGAGAGGTGGAGATATGTTTTAGAGAGGAGAGGAATGAAGATCATCAAGGCTAAAACAGAATATATGTGTGTAAATGAGAGGGAGGGTAGAGGAATTGTGAGGATACAGGGAGTAGAGTTGGTAAATGTGGATGAGTTTAAGTACTTGGGATCAACAGTTCATAGTAATGCTGAGTGTGGAAGAGAGGTGAAGAAGAGAGTACAGGCAGGGTGGAATGGGTGGAGAAGAGTGTCAGGAGTGATTTGTGACAGACGGTACCAGTAAGAGTGAAAGGGAAGGTCTACAAGAGGGTAGTGAGACCAGCTATGTTATATGGATTGGAGATGGTAGCATTGACGAAAAGGCAGGAGTCAGAGCTGGATGTGGCAGAGTTAAAGATGTTAAGATTTGCAGTGGGTGTGACGAGGGTAGACAGGATTAGGAATAAGTATATTAGAGGGTCAGCCCAGGTTGGACGGTTTGGAGACAAAGCCAGAGAGGCAAGATTGCGTTGGTTTGGACATGTGCTGAGGAGGGATGATGGGTATATTGGGAAAAAGATGCTAAGGATGGAGCTGCCAGGTAAGAGGAAAAGAGGAAGGCCTAAGATAAGGTTTATGGATGTGGTGAGAGAGGACATGCAGATGGTTGGTGTGACAGAGCAAGATGCAGAGGACAGGAAGAAATGGAAACAGATGATCCGCTGTGGCGACCCCTAACGGGAACAGCCGAAAGAAGATGATGATGATGATGATGATGATGATGATGATGCTGTCTAACTAAACAACATTATTTCAGCCAAACTTATAATCTCACCTCATTCGAAAAAGAAACTTTCATTTCCAGATTAAAATTTAAAAAAAAAAACTCTCCCCTAGATGAGATCATTTCTCAGTTTAACTCTACATTTCTTTTTAAGTATTTTAGATTCTCATGCTTCACTCTGTCCAAATGAGTCATATCCAGCCCTGCAGCTTGACTAACTAGTGAAACCGAAAACTAATAAAAAGAGACAGGCCCTGGAAGGCTTGGAAAACTACAAATACTCTGACAGACCAACAACATTGCAAGCATCTTAAAAACCTAACCAAATACAGAATAGAAATTGACAAAGAAATGTATAACAACTCCCAAATCAACAATCAGACTAACTCCTAACTATTCTGGAACTCAGTAAACAAATTAATAAACCCTGGTCATGGCACTCAACCCTCCCCTACAACCTACATCAGCAACAACATTGCTTCCCAATTCAACTCTTATTTCATAGAAACTGTCACTTCCATCTTAAAATGGATCATTGATGGATACCATCCAGTTTCTTGACAGTCAAGAGAAGAAGGTAAACATTTGCACCACACCACACTCATCACATAGTCTCACTAAATCTACACCACCAAAATCCACACATAGTAACACAAAAACATTCGTGGAGGCTCTCAATAATAATCTGTTTAAGCAACAGAGACCTCCAAAGCAGAAACACAAGCAACCTCCATCCCCCAACAAAACCCAAATGACACATAGCCCACAGACTCAGTGTGCCACTCAACCACAGCCAATAAGGCAAAACAACGTACCCAACACACTAGTCATAGGTGACTCTATAGTCAGGCACACTGATGTTCCACTCACCAGGCTAAACAAGGAGAAGGTTACTGTCAGCTGCTTGTCCGGTGCCAGGATCTGCCACATAACCCACACACTCAGGTCACTCCATAACAAGTACAAATATGACTCTGTCATTGTCCATGTTGGTGTGAATGACCTGAGACGTACCTCCCTGGACTACATGAAAAGAGACATGGAAGAGCTCTCTGATCTTGTAGCCCAGGCAGGTATGACCCTAGCCCTGAGTAGCATTCTGCCATCGCCCAGAATGATACCGCAGTACAAGGACAAAATGATTGACTTCAACAATTGGCTAAGCTTCTGGTGTCATTCTAAGGGGATCCAGAATCTGTCTGCTTGGGATGACATGGTCAACAGACCACGATGCTTTGCCAGAGATGGCCTGCACCTGTCGCCCCTGGGATTCTGGATACTGGCTAAGGCTCTTGCTGCCCCTATAGTGCCTTTTTTAGGCAAGGTTCAAATGACAAATTCACCACCGTAACTGGAACAGGCAAACAAAAACTGAGGGTAATGCTACTCAATGCTAGAAGTCTAAATCTCAAAATGCACTCACTCGAGGCACTCCTTAAAATGGAGAACATCAATATCTGTGCAGTGACTGAAACCTGGTTCAAGGCTCCAGAGAGCACCCCTGCACTACCAGGCTATAACTCATACCACACTTTTCGGCCATGTAATCTGGACCAAAACACCAAAGGCGGAGGTGTGTCCATATTCATTAAGGATATCCACACCTCCAGGCTAGTTGCTCAGCATAATGCATCCGAGGTTATCCAAGTGCAACTAACTCTGGGCAAAACTGCAATTCAAATTGTAGCTTGCTACAGATCCCCCACCATGCCCCAGGATTCCCACTCCTCTTTTCTTGATGTACTGGAAAATATTACGGTTCAACCAAACACCCTAACAATGGGCAACTTCAACTACCCCACCATTAACGAGGAAAACTATTCATGTGCCACCTCTTTAGCTCAACGTTTTCTGGAATTCATAAACTCCAATGCCCTGGATCAACTTATCCACACCCCCACCAGGGGCAACAATATCCTAGACCTAATCATTACCAGCATGAGTGACAGGTGTTCCACACCTGAAGTCAACTCTTCGTTGGTCCGATCCGACTATAAGCACCCTTGATATTCACATCCTGCCCCACCCCCCATTAAGGAAACCACTGTAAAAAAATTCTCAAAAGCCAACTTCATGCTTCTCAAGACAGAAGTGGTGAACTTCATGACACCCATGCAGATGGACAATACAGTTACAACTGCTGAATCCTACACAAATGCACTCTATAAGCACTTACACGAGTGCATGGATTGTGCTATCCCAAACAGAACCAAGATGCTATCCTCCAAAAAAAGTAAGCCAATCTGGTGGTCCCCTGCCATAAACAAACTGTACAGCAGAAGGAAAAACTGTTGCAAAAGAGAGCAAAATCCCATGAGTGGAGGAGCTCCCTGGTCAGCCTAAGTAAGAAGCTGAGATCCCTTATAAGATCCTCCAAAGCTATCAAATCCCATGAGTGGAGGAGCTCCCTGGTCAGCCTAAGTAAGAAGCTGAGATCCCTTATAAGATCCTCCAAAGCTAGCTACGAAAACAAAATCGCCAGTAATTCTAAGGACAGCCACAAAGCATTCTATAGCTATGTCAAGAATCTCGATGGCAACACCCAGAGTTACACCTCTGAGTTACATCACAATACTGGCAGATAGGTTCAGAGCTAACTTTACCCCCCCTCACCCCCTAAAGGGCTCATATCTATACAGGAAGAATGCAGAGTCCCTGTAATCACAACTACGTAGGTAAAAGCTGCACTCTCTAAAGCCAAAAATACAGCATCCATGGGACCGAACAACATCCCAGGCTGAGTTGTACACGAACTTCAGAACAAACTGGCTCCCCACCTAAGCACCATGTTCAGTAATAGCCTCACATCAGGCTTTGTGCCCACTGAATGGCGCACAGCAACAGTTATCCCACTCCACAAAGGGGAGCCACCACCGATCCCAGGAACTATTGCCCTATTAGCCTGACGAGCCTGGTCTGCAAGGCCATGGAACGTATCATCATGGAACTCATAAACAAAGACATTGGTAACCTTCAAACTCTGGATCCCACCAAGTTTGGGTTTGTGAAAGTCAGATCATGCCTCCTGAACAAGATCGACTTCTTTGAGGCAGTTATCAAAGCTGTAGATGAGGGTAAGGTGGTTCACACAGCCTATTTTGACCTCGCCAAGGCTTTCAACACCATCCCCCATTTTGGAATTATAGCTAAACTCATTAAACTAGGTATAAATCCCTTCGTCACAAGATGGGTTGCCAACTGGCTCACTGACAGAACCCACACTGTAAAAGTTTCAGACTCCAAATCTGACCTCAAACCAGTGACAAGTGGAGTATCACAGGGTTCAGTCCTGGGACCTCTCCTGTTTGGTATCTACTTCTCTGAAGTACAGGCTAACACAGAAGGCCTCTGGCTAACAAAGTTCGCAGATGACTGCAAACTAGAAGCCACAGTTAAGTCCCCAAATGATGTGGACATCCTACAGAAGGGCCTCGCTGAGACAGATGCCTGGTGTCAGAACCATGGCCTCAAGCTCAATGCTAAAAAGTGCAGTGTCATCCCCTTTGGTAAAACTCTGTACCCATGAACTACCACATAGGCAGCAATCTACTTAACACCGAATGTGTGATAAGAGACCTTGGGACCCAGGTGGACAGTAGCCTCTCCTTTGATAGTCACATCGCCACAGTAGTCAGGAAGTCCTTCTACGTGGCACACCCCATCATAAAAGAGTTCTCATCCAGGAAAAAAGAGGTCATTGTTCCCCTCTACGCGACACTCATTAGACCCATTATAGAGTACAACACCCCTTTTGGAATGTACCTCACAAGACATCTGCAGCAGCAGGAAATGCCACAGAAATACCTCACAAAGAGGATTACTGGCCTCAAACAAATGCCATACACTGACCGTCTCAAAAAACTCCAGCTTTACTCCATAGCATATCAACTACTCCGAGGTGATCTCTGACTAACATATAAAGCTATGTCAAACCCAGAGCTGTTGGACATGCTACACCTAAAGAAATCCCAATCCCTCTGAGCTACACGCTCTAGGGACCTAAACCTTGTCACCACAATAAACAGTACATGCTGGAGGGATAGATTCCTGTCCCAGAGACTTCCCATACTCTGGAAAAGGCTACCCATCTATGTCAAGCAAAGTTCTTCATTAGCACTCTTCAAGAAAAATCTTGATGAGTGGATGGGAAATAGGAAATACACCCCGGGCATCACTTCTGTGTCTCTGCTCGACAGTGGCACAGGAAAATAGCTTTCCTGGATGGCGTAATCCAGAGAACCTTGTTGGCTATGCTTACGTAGGCCCTTGGGCTAGTACCTACCTATGAACCTAAAAAATTCCACTTACTCTATCCTTTCTCTTCATCCTACCCAAACCAACTGGGCCAGCCCCCTTTCACTCTCAGAATAACCATCTTCCCAACAACCTTCTCCCTTACCCCGTTTCTACCTCTACCATCAGAAAGCACCTCTTCAGACTAAAGCAACCACACCTGCAGCAGATAACCTCCCTGCAGAGGTCATATACATTGCTCCTAATGCCCTAGTATACCCCTATCTTAATATTAATCATGCCAGCCAAGAAAATGATGTTCTGTCCCTATAGAAAAAACCTTACATCATCCCTATTCACAAAGGTATCCATTCCTCTGAAATTTCTAACAAACGACCAATAGCCATTCTAACCTACCTATCCAAAGTACTTGAGAAATGCATCCACTCCCAGCTATTCACCTAAATCACTACAAATAAATTATTTTCTCCCATTCAGCATGGCTTCCATCCTCACCACAGCTCTCCTAAACTTTACTTCCAATACAGACCAGCTCAGAAATAAGGGTATCCTGGTTTCTACAGTTTTATTTGACCTCTAAAAGGCTTTTAACACCATTTTCCACCACAACTATTAGTAAAACTCTCTTCCTTAGGCATAAATAACTCATCAATCACCTTGTTTAATATTTACCACGACAGTCTTCAAGCAGTGAAGTGGCAAAATAACACTTCAGCTTTTCTCCCTGTTCAGACTGGCATGCCCCAAGGGTCTATCCTAGGTCCAGTGTTATTTAACATATTCATCAATGATCTCCATATAGCCAGAAAACACATAATTCTAACCCAGTAAGCCAACAACTCCACACGTACCTGCTCAGCAAATACCCCAACTATACTCCAACATCTCACACAAAACTCCCACTCATCCATGCAGGCATGGATCTCAGCCATTACTAAATGCCTAAAAAACTAAATAAATGCTATTCACCCCAAAATCATGTATCATGTATAAACCACACATTTCAATTCAACATTACTTCCTCAGACCAACAACACTTGTAACTCACACCAACCTGCTAGGCGTCACCATAGATAATGCCCTTAAAATTCGACCACCATATCAAACAGGTCACAACCAAAACAGACAACAAATTAGGTACCCTAAACCGTATTAAGTCTTCCCTAACTGACCAAGGAAGAATAAGCACTGCTACAACACATCTGATACCCACACTCCTCTGTGTAGGCCTTGTGCTTGTCAACCTAAAATCCACTCAATTTAAACTGCTAGTAACCTGCTTTGATACAAATATGTACTACCACTCCCACCACTGCCCTGCACTAAAGTCCTGCACTGGACAGTCAAACCTTCTACCTGAGTCTCATAGCTAACCACCACACACACCATTGTCTACCATCCTAATAGATGTCCTTCCTTAGCAAATCCAATTCAGTCCTACATCCTGCAGCACTCACTTCAGTCCACAGATAAAATTATTCTATTCCCTAGTAAAACCAACCATACAGCTAGTGACTCAATGTACTCTTCAGATGGAACTCCATCCTTCTATTCCTAAAACTAGATAGCAACACCAGATGCTTCAAAACATGCCTAAAACAACACCTCACTGACACCTGGATTTGCTCATGCTCCTCTCCTGGTTAATCACACCAACCTCTACCATTTGCTCGTACTAGACTTCTACTGTACTCTACACCCTCACAAACTTCATATATATCTTTCCTGTCTTCCACCCCCTTTCCCCCACAACCACCTCTCTTATCAAATTAATTCTACACACTATCCCTGTTCATCCTCCCACTGTTAACGTTTCCATATACAATCTCCTCTCCAAACCTGCACCTCTGTCTTACACAAGTATTTTATCCTACTAACTACCTATGTCTAATAACTTCACTCTTTCTTCTTAACATCACTGTAGGTACTGCAGCAATCATATTGTATTACGTGCCAAAATATACACATTTCAGCTTAACTGTCTCATCTATTTATTTTGTACTGTGTTCTGTATCTTACAATGCATTGTAAAATTGCCACTGGTGAATAGATTGGACAATTCTTTCCTCACTACACTGTATAATCAGTAAAACAAATTTGAAATTGTTTTCTAATCTGTAAACTTTGTTTTTAATCTCTGTAACTTTATTATTATATCTGTGTGGAGCTTTTCTCCCTGGGCTTCCAATGAAAAAAGGGTTCAGTCCCAGTTGGACTTTCCCAGTAAACAAAGATAAATAAATAAATAATTGTAAATAACTGGTGGGAGTCATCATAGATTATAGGCTGAAGTGTGATCAGCATACAAACTGTTTAATAAAAAAAAAAATTGGAAATCAGCACTTTCTACAAAACTAAATCCTGTTTATCACCATCAGCTCTTCTGCTGTCTGCACAAACTCTTTCACTTCTTGTCATGCATTGTGGGTTAACAATACTTACTAACATCCCAAAAAAGAAAACTAAATCTATTACAAAAGTGCTACAATAAAATTGCAAAGTTTGTAGCAAGCCTATCAAAGAAATCCACCACTGTACAGCACTAATATGGTTAGAATTGCAACATACATTGATCATCTCTCAACCAAAAATTGCATACAATATCCTGTACAAACTAGGCAAATGTGCAGCCACTGAATATCTCATCAGCTTATATACCTCTTCTAGGCAAATTAGATCACAGTACTAAACCTTACTTAAAACACAAAAATCAAACAACCACCATGGTGACTTTTATTTATGCTGTTCACATAGCTAAACTAGGGAACACTCTCCCATCTGACATCAGGACAGATAGTAAGCTATAGCATTCTTCCTTAATAAATTAAGAAATTGTCTAGTACACAATTGGAACTACTTGCGAGATAAATGATGATAAACAACACACATCACCATTACTAACTGCATAAAAATACAGCAGCAACAGTTACTAACCTTTCTGCTACTTCCTAAAAATACTTGCATTTTTTCACAACCTGCTATACCCTATTTTTCTGTACTAAACTAATGTATTTTGGCTTTTCCCGGTTAGGGGTCGCCACAGCAAAACTCCTGTCCACTAATGATTGGCAGTGGATTTTTTACGGTGCCGAGTTGCCAGCCCGATACCCAACCTTCAAAGAAGGCACACCCATTCACACAGGCACCTACCTGCATGTCTTTAAGCATTACTCGACTGTGGGGAGGACATGCAGACTCCACACAGAAGGCAGTCCAGCCGAGAATCGAACGGGAGAACCTCTTGTTGTGAGGCGACAACACTAACCGCTGCACCACTGCAGCTTTTTGTACTATATATATCCATTTGCTTTTATACCACTTATTTCTTCTTATACCCCTCTAACTCTATCTTCTACACTACTTATATCAACTTTCTTTCTGTCCATCCATCCATCCACAACCCCTTTTTTCCCATTTGTGCACATATTCTCCTAATCATTTTCAGTGTCTCCCATACCCTACTACACTTCCTCCTGTACTACAATAACTGACTACTTGGTACTACAAACTTAGAAATCCTGTCAGCTGATCTCCTACTTCATACTACATATGATATCAGAGTTTACAGAAACTTGAACTTAAAACTATTTTCAACCTCAAATTCATTTCAATTGTATATTTGTATTTTGCACATATGTATTTAATCTCAAAATTGAATGAATTATGTAGTGAT
Organism: Protopterus annectens; assembly: GCF_019279795.1. Lineage (NCBI taxonomy): Eukaryota > Metazoa > Chordata > Ceratodontiformes > Protopteridae > Protopterus > Protopterus annectens. Next base: position 475,719,151 of record NC_056728.1, read on the forward strand.
TTTCTCCCCATTACTTCAGTAAAAAGGGGGGGGGTTAGCTCAGTCAATCTGTTACAGTCAACAAGTGAAGATATACAAAATAAATAAAAGGATAAATGCTTCTACATGCCCATAGTTGGAGTCCAGCATGCATTAAAAGAAAGTACTGCCAACTAGTGGTAGGACATATTATTACCTAATTGTAGCATCAATGCCTCGTTTTACATGCTTACATAGGTTCTTGTCAGCTGAGGTTAGCACTTTAGTTATTATTATTATTAGTATTATTATTATTATTATTACACTAACATGATTGTAGTTTGTATTGTGATACTTCGTGAAATACCATAAAACTTTTTGGCAATATGATGTTAATCTGGTTGTGCTGAGGTTTTTTATCCATCTCTTTTTCCTATTTAATGTTGTTGTCTTTCGGCTTTTCCCAGTTAGGGGTCACCACAGCGGAACTCCAGTCTGCTAATGATTGGCAGTAGATTTTCATGAATGCCGAGGTGCCAGCTCGACGTTCAACCTTCAACAAAGGCATGCCCATTTATGCATATCTTTCGAACACCCACCCAACCGCGGGGAGGACATGCAGACTCCACAAAGAAGGCACTCCCCGCACTTCAGCCGAGAATCGAACGGGAGAACTTCTTGCTGTGAGGCAACAACGCTACTGCTAAATTTCTGTATGTACTTTGTTATGTTATATGTTTGTGTAGTGATTTTATCTCGATCTCTATTGTTCTTCGTGTAACATTGTATGGTTTCTTAATGTATAGTTTTGGGATTCTGAGAAAGTTTTTTTAATTGATCACAACTGTAATTGCCTCTGAGTGCTGCATGAGACTAGAATTTTTTTTGGCACTGAAGGCACCTCCTTGAGAAAAGTGGTTTGCTTGTGTTACTGGATATGGTTTTATGGATTATTTACAGTAACAGGAGTGATTTCAAATGGCTCTAGACTTGGACTGTGCATGTCCTACTCGAGCATATATTATCTTACAGCAGAATAACACCCACATTGAGGAAATGTTTCAGAGAATAAAGAATCTTTTGAAGAATATGGAAATTAAAGAAAAGGTCTATTTTTGTGTTTATTTGAATGGAAGAATACTGTTTTGCTGGTTTATCACCTTTGCAATTATTAGTGGACATGAAGCTGAGGTAACCTCCCAATCACTGCAGCAGTACTGTTATTAGAGAATCAATAAATGCTGCTCAAATGTTGAAAATAAACCAAGTCATGCAAATTATTTACTATGACAGACACAACAGACCATCGCCTTCACTGAGAATGACGAACGGACCATCGCCTTCACTGAGAATGACAAACAGACCATCACCTTCACTTAGAATGACAAACAGGCCATCGCCTTCATTAAAAAAGTGAGATGAAGAGCAGCAATGAATGCTACTGTGATAGAAGCACCAGTACCAAGACCATACTATGTGCAAGTAATAGACTGTCAGTTGTGTGGAATGGGCAAGCAACATCTGCTCAAAATCAAATAAATTTACCCCCCACTCAAGTAATGGAAGAAATGTTGTCAATATTGTTATCACCATCTCAGAGAATTACCACAATGTGTCACATACATGCCAAGATGAGTCCAGAGAGCTCAAACGTTTATGCTGGAACTGAATGTGAGATTCCAGAATCAAAGAAAGTATCCAGAACTGAATCAGAAATTCAAACTTGGACAGCATCAAACAGAATCTCCATCTTTACCAGTGTCATTGGCTGTATCAAATCCTGCACTTGCTTCAAGGTTTGGAAAATCATGAGAAAGCAAGTCACATTCACCAGCACCAGTGGCACAGACAGATAAAGCCCCAGTTACTGCCCAGGCAACCCTTGAGTTTGACTAGTAGTTTGGGTTGTTAATGGTGCTGACACGGAGGATGAGGGTTCCCACCATGAAGTGGAGGGAAGGACAGAGCTGGTCGAACTTACTGCCACTATCCCTCAGAGAAGGGAAGGCAATGCAGAGGACAGCATGGAAGGAGGTATTTAGGGTCACCAATCTACCACTAAGTGGTAAACTTCACAAGTTAATGTACAGGAGTGCACACCTGTGATGGAAGGGCATAGTGGATAACTGCAGTACCCTTTCCATTTAAGCTACTCAAACTAATCTCATTGCCAGAATGCAGGTGAGAACAGAAAGCACCTTTTATGAATATCTGAATGATAGATCCCTCAGACAGCTCTCACCTGGGCTTCATTCAAAGTGCCTATGGCAGAGGACTGGCTTGCTGATCAGTAGGCACTGGGGGAAAAAGTAACCTAGGAAAAAAAAAAACAAGTCAAGCTCACAGGCTGGACACAAAATGCTTTAGGATACCACAGGCTGAAAAGCTAGTTGAAATTGCATAACTGAATGTATATAATTCTCAGAAATGTGTTTTACACCGTTTAAATGTGTGACATGTTAGAATAATATAGCAGCAGAGTTCTGAAAAAGAGCTGTAAATGTAAACACTTCAGAATGTATTATTATTATTAAAATAATATAGAGAATTATAATCATGTTTACCTATTGTAACCAATTTATATATTTGAGAAATGGATGATTGACTATTAATATTTACTATGGATATTTGTTAAAAATATTAACAGTGAATGGGTTAATCAAAGAGATTCTCGTAAGCATAAAGCAATACATTTTAATCTTATAGTGAGCTTCCTAATTGAAGTACTTAGTAACTGTTCTGTAACTGTTCCATATTTTGTCCATTTGTTGCACATTATAGCAGATAATGTTCCACATTTTCTAAATGGAAGGTTGTATTACCTTTATTTTCAATAAAGGGGTATGTAAAATGTGTAGTCTACCTTTAAATACTGGGTGCAATGTTATTGGGCAATGCATGTCATGTGGTCAGTGCCTCAACTTCAGGCCACATAAAGTAAAAAGCTTGAGCAGTTAATAGCTGACATATCTGTTTCTCAACTTATTCATTCTGACAGTTTATAGAAAAACATTACAACGCCTTTCCAGAAGTGTGGTGGTACACAAGGTGAATGACTATATCGCATGTGTGCCCATCTCATATTAATGCTTTACTTTCAGGCACTTCATAAGTCTATTATTCACATAGGCAATGAATGTGTAGATGTGAGCAACCCAGAGCTGGCTCAAGCCTTAGTATAAGCTCAGCTATGGCAAATGACCCAGCAGGTTAAAGAGCCAAGACAGAGCCCAGGCACAATTACAATTTTTTTTTTGAGAAACTGGTGGCTGTTGATTCAGTCCAGACCTGCAGGCTGTGAGTGCTTTCTGTTAAGTCAGGTCTGCATATCTAAGCATTAAGGTTTGCTGGAATACCAGGCAGGGTGGGGCACATGTCATAATGCTGAAAAGGAATGAGATTTAAACATTTTTTCATGGGAAAGGACTATTCCAAGACATTGCAGTTAGGCAATTATTTTATAAAAAGATTTGCAGCCCATTTTAGGATGAGAGGTATATTATTTCCATTACTACAGACTGCTTGCAAAGAGGTGTGGAGGGATCTCATACATGAAAGCACAAGGCCATCATATAATTAGTGCTGGCAAATAAAAGTGTTATGACAGTGTATTTGTTCACCAATCACAAGATGAAATAGCAAAATGTTACTGTAGTTCTTCCATTTTTCATTCTTTTCTCAGTGAGAAATTAGTGTACAGAAAGGTGATATCATGTTTGGTTGCATACAACACATGAGAGCAAAGGACAGTTATAGTTGATATGGTTTGTTGGAGGGCAGAATCCATCAAAGAGCAAAGTTTGCCAATATTATTATATTTTGTAGCAACTTCACAGTGAGAGATGGTGCACCTTCTCAGAAGGGGCACAGTCTACTGGGACAGTGTGTGTGTATTTTATACCCAAATAGGTTATTAAGAATACTGTTTTTTATTACTGTGGGTTGCCTTAAAGAATTAAAATATGGTTTCTTACATAAAGCTAACAAATACAGTGTTTCACAAGGCTTTTGTTGTTTCATTTAGGTAGTGTATCTAGTTTTTACCTTGGAGTTGTTTGACCACTTCTTTCAAAGTGTGGTTGAACTACTGTGCAGTAAATCATCATTAGACCAGAAAGGGAAAATTGAACTTTTTCATGAGGCAGGGCAATATTTCTGATCCTGCATACAGAGTGGTGTACTTTTTATGCTATTATTTTTCTTTCGGCTGCTCCCTTTAGGGGTCACCACAGTGGATCATCTGTTTCCATTTCTTCCTGTCCTTTGCATCTTGCACTGTCACACCAGCTACCTGCATGTCCTCCCTCACCACATCCATAAACCTTATCTTAGGCATTCCTCTTTTCCTCCTACCTTGCAGCTCCATCCTTAGCATCCTTCTGTCAATATATCCAGCATCCCTCCAAAGTAAATGTCCAAACCAATGCAATCTCGCCTCTCTGGCTTTGTCTAGAAACCGTCCAACCTGAGCTGACCCTCTAATATACTCATTTCTAATCCTGTCTGGCCTCTTCACACCCAAAGCAAATCTTAACATCTTTAACTCTGCCACCTCCAGCTCTGACTCCTGTCTTTTTGTCAGTACCACCATCTCTAACCCATATAACATAGCTGGTCTCACTACCTTCTTGTAGACTCTTACTGGTATCCATCTGTCACAAATCACTCCTGACACTCTTCTCCACCCACTCCACCCTGCCTACACTCTCTTCGTCACCTCTCTTCCACACTCACCATTACTCTGAACTGTTGATCCCTGTTGATCCCAAGTATTTAAACTCATCCACCTTTGCCAACTCTACTACCTGCATCCTCACCATTCTTCTGTCCTCCCTCTCATTCACACACATATATTCTGTCTTTTAATTGGAACTCTTGTTAATCATCCTAAGCCAAAAATACCATTAGCTAGAGTTCCAATTGAGGGTAGACAGGGGCTAAATTGATGATTAAAAATAGATTGAGGCTGCTATTTAAAAGTGTGGCTGATGCCTATGGTTGAACATCTGAGGAAGCAGTAGTCATACTGTGAAAGCGCTTACGTGTTTTACTGTTTTATAATAAAATTGTTTGTCCTGGATTCCAGCCTTTTGTTTTTCCTTGTTTTGTATTTTGTTGATGGATTATTTATACTTCTCAATGAGGTATTTATCCGGAGTTTTGGGATTTTATTCTTGGGATTTAAAACACTGTTTTTCCTTATTAAATCTGCACTTAGACAACTGCTACTAAAACTATTGTGTAGCACATTGTCTAACAAAAAGCTTTCAAATTTTACATATTTTGTATCCCACATTCTTTATGAGATATTGCAAAGCCTATACGGTGCATGTTTTCAACAGAATATTTTGTTGAAAACCTCTCAGAAAGCAAGTGGTTTCAGGAAACAAGAGGATTAATTAGCCTCCTGCTGCTCAGGACTGAATGGGTTTATTTAGCAGCTGTATCAGTCTTTTGTCATGCCTTATCTCATAGTAATAGGGCATTGATTATGTTTAGAAACCTTCCAAAACTTCAGTTACCTGTGAAGCAACTCCATGGAAAAACTCTAGTGCTGAAGAAATATCAGACAGAAGCTTGTGGAATCTGTACCTTCCTAATGATATAGTAAATGTGCATTGTCTGGAGCTTTCTTCATCTGTCTTTATCTGCTGGAATCTGTGAGATATATATATATATATATATATATATATATATATATATATATATATATATATATATATACACACACACACACACACACATACACATATATATATATATATATATATATATATATAGTACTAAAAAGAAGTTATTTTCTTTTAATCACTTCATTCAGAAAATGTGTATCAATATAAATGTGAATCTTATCTTGCTTTACATTAGTAACCATACTACCATCCTATTTTAGGCTATGTTTGCTTCTTATTTAAGCTTTCATTTGTTTTAAATTGCTGCTCTCTTATACTCCTGAGAGCTACTGACAATTTCATATGAAGCTGTATCACTTGGCATAGCATCAGAATTTATATATTTATGGTGTTCTTGTGGCAGACATCCAAAATCTGTAAATAAATCTACATCATTGTGAACGATATCAGTGCTGTGGCTCTGTACAATATTTGAGATACATCCATGGCTATGTGACTGCTACTGGATGTATGTGGGAATGCATTCACTCTTTGCTTTCACAGTTTGATTTATCATTCCTAGCTAAACATAAGCCAAATGACCTAGAATATTGCACTGGTTTTCCTCTTTAAGTGCTAAATTTGACAAAAGATCTTGTACTTCTTGCCTTTATATTCATATCATTTGGTTTTGAGAAAATTACTTGACTTGGTGCCCTGAATGTGTTAACAGTGTTTACATAGCTGTGTTTTTCTGGTCCTTTGCTTCCGTGCTTTACAGACATAATGTTACACTCTGCACCTGTGTTTTAAATTCAACATATAGCTTGTTAATTATCAGAATTCTTTGCAAACAGTCTAACTTGCATTCTTATCTCAGTGCACCTGATACTTTTTCAGATTTATTATATAATTTGTTTTCAATTTGCTAATGCCAAGAAGTAACCCATTTCATATTTCTGCTCAACAACATGCAAATGCATTTGAACATGTTTGTCTTTCATTTTACACATCATTGTAAACACTTCTTTCTACAACTGCATCTGAAAACTGGTTAAATACTAAATGTTTATCTGACTGTGCTACATATAGCTGCACCTAGAACATAAAGATTACATTTTCAGCTGTGTCATTTATCCTGCACACCTCATAACTCTCTTTCTCTTCAACATTAGCATTAACAACACATTATCACTTTATTTCTTATTTTTTGTATTTTCATTGACCCACATTTTATGTTAAAGTCATCCATTTCAATTTAGCTGTACACATGTATTTTTCTCACAATACATATGCCTGCTACTTCTGATAAAGTCAAGTCCGCTTCTCTTAATAACCTAACCCTTGTTTGAGCATTTCTTATACCAAAAGGTGTTCTGTTTCTTATCAATGTAACTTACCAAATTGATAGTCTTTGGCTCAATTATTTAACTCAGTAGCATAAGTATGTATACATATTTGTAGGACTTTGCACCCATGTAAAGAAGAAATGACAAATAAATGATAAAATTCTTTCTACACTCACAAGTTTTCCTAATACCCTCAGACTGATGTTGTTTTGTTTTTTTCCTCTTTTTGAAAGTAGAAAAGTTAAATATCATTATGGGTCATACCCCCATGATATGCTAAAATATAGCACACTGTACCTTTTCAAACTTTTGGGGTTTTGCTCACCATAAGTAATAAGACAACTTTCTGGATTCAGAGCCTCCAGTTATCTTCTAAATTAAGTTTAACCACTGGTTATAACTCAAAAAGAAATAAACAGAACCACAAAACAGGACAGGATACCAAAGACTTTATTTCAGTTTAGCTGTTTTTTCCACTTAATTATTAGAAGTCCTCACAACTGAATATTGAACAATATCACTTTCTTACACACTAATTAGAAAATCACATGATCTGAAATTAAATTACAATGAACAATGTCCTTCAGCAGAGCTTAACTGATATATCTGTAAAAATCGGACTAAAATATAGAGGAAAATGTGATGGAGTAAAGAAAATATAGGTTCATAGGTAGTACTAGGGTATTGGCCCTAGGGCCTATATAAGCGTAGCCAAAAGGTACCCTGGCTTTTGCCACCCAATAAAATTATTTTCCTGTGCCCCTGTTGAGCAGAGCCACAGAAGTGATCCCTGGGGTGAATTTACTATCTCCCATCCAATCATCAAGATTTTTCTTGAAAAGTGCTAATGAGGAGCTTTGTTTGCTATAGATAGGTATGGCAAGTCTCTGGGACAAGAATCTATCCCTCCAGCATGTTCTGTTTATTGTGGTGACAAGGTTTAGGTCCCTAGGGCATGTAGCTCAGAGGGATTGGGATTTTTTTTAAGTGGAGCATGTCCAACAGTTCTGGGTTTAACATAGCTTTGCGTGTTAGGCAGAGATCACCTCTGAGTAGGCGATATGCAACGGAGTAAAGCTGGAGTTTTTTTAGACAGTCTGCGTAGGGCATCTGTTTGAGGCCAGTAATCCTCTTTGTGAAGTATTTTTGTGGCCTTTCCAGTTGTTGTAGATGTCTTGTGAGGTACATACCAAAAGGAGCATTGTACTCTATAATGGGTCTAATGAGTGATGAGTAGAGGGGAACAATGACCTCTATTTTCCTGGATGAGAAACCTTTTTTGATGAGGTGTGCCACATAGAAGGATTTCCTGACTACTGTGGCGATGTGATTATCAAAGGAGAGACTACTGTCCACCTGTGTCCCAAGGTCTCTTATCACAATTTCAGTGTTAAGTAGACTACCACCTATGTGGTAGTTCATGGGTACAGAGTTTTTACCAAAAGGGATAACAATGCACTTTTTGGCATTGAGCTTAAGGCCATGGCTTTGACACCAGGCATCTGTCTCATTGAGGCCCTTTTATAGGATGTCCACATCGTTAGGAGTTTTAATTACGGCTCCTAGTTTGCAGTCATCTGTAAACTTCGTTAGCCAAAGACCTTCTGTGTTAGCTTGTACTTCAGAGAAGTAGATACCAAACAGGAGTGAACCCGGGACTGAACCCTGTGGTACTACACTTGTCACTGGTCTGTTGGATTTGGAGTCTGCTACTTTCACAGTGTGGGTTCTGTCAGTGAGCCAGTTCGCAACCCATCTTGTGACATAGGGATTTATACCTAGTTTAGTGAGTTTATCTATAATTCCAGAATGGGGGATGGTGTTGAAAGCCTTGGCGAGATCTAGATAAGCTGTGTGAACCACCTTAGCCTTCTCTACAGCTTTGGTGACCGCTTCAAAGAAGTATATCAGGTTTAGGAGGCATGATCTGCCTTTTACAAACCCAAACTGGGTGGGATCTAGAGTTTGGAGATTACCAATGTCATTGTTTATAAGTTCCATGATGATATGTTCCATAGCCTTGCAGACCAGGCTCGTCAGGCTAATGGGGCAGTAGTTCCCGGGGCCTGTGGTGGCTCCCCCTTTGTGGAGTGGGATAACTGTCACTGTGCACCATTCATTGGGCACAAAGCCTGATGTGAGGCTGTGATTGAACATGGTACTTAGGTGGGGTGCCAGTTCGTTCTGTAGTTCGTGTAGAACGCAGCCTGGGATGTTGTCACGTCCCATGGATGCTGTGTTCTTGGCTTTGGAGAGTGTGTTTTTTACCTGTGCAGCCATGATTACAGGAACTCTGCATTCTTCCGGTATAGAGATGGGCCCTTTAGGGGATGAGAGGGGGGCTAAAGTTAGCACTGAACCTATCTGCCAGGATGTTGGCAATATCAGTTGGTTCTGTATATTTAGTGCCATTGTGCTGTAACTCAGAGCAGATCTGAGTGTTTCCATTGAGATTCTTGACATAGCTATAGAATGCTTTGTGGTTGTCTTTAGAATCAGTGGCGATTTTCTTTTTGTAACTGGCTTTGGAAGATTTTATGAGGGATCACAGCTTCTTACTGAGACTGACCAGAGAGTTCCTCCAATCATGGGATTTTACTCTTTTTTGCAATAGTTTCTTTCTTCTGTTGTAAAGTTTGTTTATGGCAGGGGACCACCAGATTGGCTTCCTTTTTTGGAGGATAGCATCTTGATTCTGTTAGGGATTGCACGATCCATGCACTCGTGTAAGTGCTTATAAAGTGCATTTGTGTAGGATTCAGCAGTCATACCTCTATTGTCAGTCAGCATGGGTGTCATGAACTTTGCCACTTATGTCTTAAGAAGCGTGAAGTTGGCTTTGGAGAAAATTTTTATGGTGGTTTCCCTAGAGGGGGGTGGGGCGGGATGTGGATATCTAGGGGGATTAGCTTGTGGTCGGATCTGACCAATGAAGAATTGACATCTGGTGTGGAACACCGGTTGCCCATGTTGGTAATGACCAGGTCTAGGATATTTCTGCCCCTGGTGAGTGTGTGGATAAGTTGATCCAAGGCATTGTAATTTATGAATTCCAGAAAACGTTGAGCACAAGAGTTGGTACATGAGTAGTTTTCCCAGTTAATGGTGGGGTAGTTGAAATCACCCATTATTAGGGTGTTGGGTTGTACCCTAATATTTTCCAGTGTATCAAGAAATGAGGAGTGGGAATCCTGGGGCATGGTGGGGGATGTATAGCAAGCTACAATTTGGATTGCTGTCTTGGCCAGAGTTAGTTGCACTTGTTGGGGTGGGAGGCTGGCATAATGGTTACGGTGTTTACCTTACAGACACAAGGTGCAGGGTTTGATTCTCACAGGGGGTAATTGGCTAGGCTTAAAATGGCCCACAAGGGCAGTTAGTCTAGTACTAACCTATGAACCTATGATAATCTCGGATGCATTATGCTGAACAACTAGCCTGGAAGTGTGGATATCCTTAATGAATACGAACACGCCTCCACCTTTAGTGTTTCGGTCCAGGTTAGGTGGCCGAAAGGTGTGGTATGAATTATAGCCTGGTAATGCAGGGGTGCTCTCTGAGGCCTTGAACCAGGTCTCTGTCATTGCACAGATGTCGATGTTCTCCATTTTAAGTAGTGCCTCGAGTGAGTGCATTTTGAGGTTTAGACTTCTAGCATTGAGTAGCATTATCCTCAGATTTTGCTTGCTTGTACCTGTTACGGTGGTGAATTTGTCATTTGAACTGTGCCTAAAAAAGGCACTATAGAGGTGGCAAGAGCCTTAGCCAGTGCCCTGAATCCCAAGGGCAACAGGTGCAGGCCATCTCTGGCAAAGTATCGTGGTTTGTTGATCATGTCATCCCAGGCAGACAGATACTGGATCCCCTTAGAATGACACCAGAAGCTTAGCCAATTGTTGAAGTCAATAATTTTGTCCTTGTACTGCGGTATCATTCTGAGCAATGGCAGTATGCTACTCAGGGCTAGGGTTATACCTGCCTGGGCTACAAGATCGGACAGCTCCTCCATGTCTCTTTGCATGTAGTCCAGGGAGGTACGTCTCTGGTCATTCACACCAACATGGACAATGACAGAGTCATATTTGTACTTGTTGTGGAGTGACCTGAGTGCGCGCGTTATGTGGTGGATCCTGGCACCTGACAGGCAGCTGACAGTAACTTTCTCCTTGTTTAGCATGGTGAGTGGAACATCAGTGTGCCTGACTGTAGAGTCACCTATGACTAGAGTGTTGGGTACGTTGTTATGCCTTATGGGCTTTGGTTGAGTGGCACACTGAATTTGTGGGTGATGTGTCATTTGGGTTGTGTTGGGGGGTGGAAGTTGCTTGCGTTTCTGCTTTGGAGGTCCCTGTTGCTTGGGCAGATTTTTATTGAGAGCCTCCGGGAATGTAGGTGTGTGTTTTGTGTTTCTATGTGTGTGTCTTGGTGGTGTTGGTTTTGAGGAACTATGTGATGAGTGTGGTGTGGTGCAAGTGTTTACCTTCTCCTCTTGACTGTCTAGTCCAGTCTTGGGTGAAGAGAGCTTTGCTTCCAGTTTGGCTATATAAATGCAACTCTCACAGGTTGTAGTGCTGGGTGGTAGGAGGAGAGGGTTGTCTGTGTACATGAGGCAATTGCTGAATTGCCCCAAGATGCCCAGATTCATCAGGAAGACAGGAGAAAACATTGGGAGCTGACCCATAGACATGCCTGGATAGGTGCTTATTTATTAAGTACTAAAAAGTGTTTTCCTCTAGACAAGTGAGGAAAGTTGAGTGCTGTAGTAATTTGTAGCTTATTTAGTGCTTACAATGAGTTCTGAACAAGTGCTGAGCTCAAAGAAACAGATTTGAGTGCTGAAACTAAAAGAAATGGCTAGTTCTAAGAAAGAAAAACAAGTTAGAAGGCTTCCCTCCAACACAGAAAGGCTTGGGGGCTCAGAAGCTTACAAACAGTCCTGGATACAGCAAATCGATATCTGGAATAGACTATTTACAGGAAAGGCAGGAAACAATCTTAAAATTTTTTTTTTGTAAAGTGGAAAGGGTAAAGGAGGAGCAGAAACTAAGTGGGTTGGCCTTCTCAAATGTTCTCCCTGGATTAGGTAGAATGAGGTAATGACACTAGACTGGGAGCAGTGTCCCAGATCAAATTTACAGTAGGGGCGGGCAGCTGCAAAGCCACCAAGTATAAGAACAGGATACCAATATGAAGGGAGGGTGGGAAACAAAAACCCAAACAGATGCTTAATAAATGTAGACAATTTCCAGTTAATACCTCCCACACAGTGAAACTAGCTAGAAAAGTATGCAGCAGACAATAAAAGTGCTATAAATAACTTGTAAAAATAAGCAAAAACAGGATACTTAATGTTATATATTACAGATCCAAGTTTGCCCAGTGCTCTTCCTCTGATTAGCTCAGTGTGAAATGGCAGAAACACTCACAAGTTAACTTCTTAGGTAACAGAAAGTTGAAACCTGAAACAACTTTTAAAAAAGCTTGAAAGAACCAATGAGATGCTTACTCCAAGCCGTAGTCCAGGTAACCCCAATCATCCAATGACCATAAACAATCCCCTCTTACTGAAATGCAGAATGGCTTTGGCTAAACTAAGATGGCCCTGAACATGTGCTCAGACACACAGCCTCCACAAACAACTAGGCCGAAAACACAAGCCTGAATATGGACAATGCTACAAATAGCCACACTACTTAGGTAGAAATGATAAATTTAATAATTTACTTAAGCTTTGACAGCTATTTGTAAGTCAAATAATGGCAAGTCACCTGCTTTGAGAATGGAATGGAAAATTAGTATCTTGGTTAGAAAGTTAAAAGCAGATAAATGTGTTTTTATCGTGTCTGTAATTAGAGTCATTCTGACTGTTGGCACTGAATGTGTTCTACCAGTGGATGGATGCTATCTGCACAGTTCCATTTCATGAAACATGAATGTTTTATTTGTGTTGGTTAGTAAGTAGTATTGCACACTATAGTGAATCAAATGTCAAAAAACTTTTTATGGCTTATGTGATCTATATTTTCTGTTGTACGGACAAATGTAAACCTTTTTGCTGCATAATTGTCACTATTAATGGTTAAATCAGAATTTCTAGTCAGCCTCTAGCTTGCACATTGACAGTAGAACAAGAAAAGAGATTTTAAGTCAGTTGTCCCTGTACCACAGGTAATGCCCCGGAGGTAATTCTCATTCATGAAGGTGTCAATCCTTACTTTGATGCAGTGCAGAAACAACACTACAATGGACACTGGCCACATAAAAGATGACTTAATGATAATTGTTGTCTTATGAAAGCTACCTTTGTCATGAGGACTGAAAGTCAACAAATGTAAAAATTGTAAAATAAAAATAATAGACATTACACATTACTTTTTTGTAACTTCCTTCATTCTCCCACTTGTTTTCTTTGTTCTCTAGTGAATACCTAGCCATCTTTAAGAAGACAGTTGCCATGCATGAAGTATTTTTACAGCGTCTTGCTGCTCATCCAGTTCTGCGGAAGGACCATAACTTTTATGTCTTCCTGGAGTATGACCAAGACGTAAGGAAAAAGTATTCTTCTAAAAGCAATTATCAGTACAATTTAGGATAGACTATTTAAGAAAAAACATGTAATGTTACCCCATAGAAACAAACAAGGCATTTTAATACTAAATATAAGATCTCCCTGTACTCCATTGGTTTACACTGCATATGATGATCAGGATATTATGCGCTGTACACTATTGGACACAAGTCTCATTTTTTCTCTATGAATAACGTAAACCTTATTATACAGCAGACTTAATCCTTTGTACCATGTTGTGCATTCCATTTGTATGGTGCACTTCCTTGACTTTCCCCAATGGCTGGTCATCATGATGCCTTTTATTTTCAGTCTTCATTATCTATTTTCAACAGCCGGTCTATACCCAAGACTGGTTATTACATATGATTGATGAATTTGTTTAAATTGACAAGCACTCTTCAGAGTCCATATGCATGCTTTTTTTCATTTTCTTCTTACAACTCTTGTATAAAATATACAACTTAACATACAAAGAAAAGTTTTTAACAGTTTAACAAAGTGAATACACTTACTCCTTTGAGTGTTAATCACTTTCTTTGACATCCCAATTTTTCCTACTCTTTCAGCTTTCTTTTGTTTAAACTTTTCATTATCATTGTATTCTAATCCTCTCTTCATTTCTTTTTCCAGTTATTGGATTCAAAGCTAATTCCCACTTATTCTACTTAGTGGCCAAAAACCTTGCCTTTTCATCTTTGCCCAAGTTCATCTCTTGTTCTATAACTTTCTATATAATTTTCCTAACTTCTTGACTTGTTTGTAAATCTTTACTTTATTCTAGCTTTTTTAGTCAATATCTATTAGCTAGTAATCAACTATTATTACTGATTCTTTTGTAGACCTTAGTGATTTGGTCCAGCTTAATAACATCATTTCCTTGGTTAGGGGTATATGTTTTCCTGATATGTTATCTATTACTTCCTGCAACTCCTGCTTACATAGATTAAAATATTCACATTCCCAGAAGATATGTACCAAGTTCCATTTTACCTTCATGTAAATCTCCAGCATGTTCCATCAGCTACTGGGAACATATGTTGCATTTTATCTGGTATATAAAAGTATTTGTGAAGACACTTCTACATAAATATTATAAAGCTTTGCAATTTTGCTGCATATCATGTTAAGACAAATTTTTGTCCGTTCTTATCTGAAATCTGTCAGCTTACCTTTTGACTTCAATCTTGTGTAAGCCTTCTTTTTGTTGATATCTGAGTTCTAGTCTTCCTTTGTAATGTCTGCTTATTAACTTTTTCCTAACTGTATTCTCTGATCTGGCTTCTATGATGTAATTTATAACTTCTGCTGCAGGTTGCATTTCTCTCTGGGGTTGCATGATTTATTTGCATGTTAGTATTAGCTATATATATATATATATATATATATATATATATATATATATATATGTGTGTGTGTGTGTGTGTGTGTGTTTTTCCTGTAGTTTGAATTCCTCTTTAGATTCATCCCACATGAGGGCCCTGTTTTCTTTTTTAATTTATTCACAAAAAACATAGTTTTCTTACTGTTTTACCCCAATTAGTTATTACTTCCCATGATCTTTGTGCTATTACTCTTGCCCTTGTGCTCCCTATTGGTAATATCATATTTTTCCATTCTGTCATATTGTTTTCTTCTTTAATACCTGACCTATATTCAAGCTCAAATATTTTGAACATATGTTTTAATCTCATCCCCCTCACCTTTCCTAGATTCTTCTTCTCAAATACCCTTTTTTTCTACTCCTGCCTCATCATCATGTTTTTCCAATTTGATTTATAAGTCATATCCTAAATTACATGTATTAGCCATAGCTGGGATGCTTTATAGTATTCATCTAAGTTTGGTAAGTCTAGTATGACACCTTTTCTATCAGCAGAATCAGTTTTCCCCATGCCACTCTCTCCCTTTTATTATCTTCCCATATGAATGCCTTCAGTTCCTTTTTGATTTTGGTCCATGTTTCCTTTGGGGTTAAAAACAGTATGCCAGGCAGACATAGATCACCAAGGGCACTAAAACATTTTATGGCTTGTAATACATTGTTTAAATCAATAGGCATTATTTCCCATTGCTTACTCTTCTTCATTATTTTTTGTATTGTTTCTCACCTCATCTCTGTTACAACTCCTGTGTGTCATGCTTCAACCATATTCCTAGGTACCCAGTTTATCACATCCCCAAAGGAAAGGGTATTGTTATACCAATTCATGTGTAGGGTAAATAGTTTAAGATGATTGTTTTAATTTTATCTTAATTTATTTTGTATCTTGCTAGTTGATTGTAATTTTTTAATTTTGTAATTAAAGTCTCCAAATCCCTTTTTTGGTTAGTGAAATACAGTACAATATCATCTGCAAAAATACTATTTTTCCATTACTTTTCCCCATTTGTATCCTGTGATTTTAGAATTTCTTATTTTTCTTGCCAGTGATTCTTCATATAAAGCAAATAATAAAGGGGATAGGGGGTATCCTTGTCTTGTACCCCTCACTATACCTATCTTTTGTAATAACTTTCCCCCTCATATTTCTAGTTGGCCCCTGCTTTTCTGAAAAGCCGAAAGATTAAAGATGCATATTCCAGCAAGAACCCAAAAGCTTGCATATTTTTTCCAAGAATCCCCAGTTAACTCTGTGAAATGCTTTTTGGCATCTAGTCCTATTATCATCAACACATCCTTGTTTGCCATCTTTTTGAATCATTAATGTCTTTGTGATATTGTCAAAAGTCTGTCTGCCTGCCACAAGCATACACTGGTCTACGTTTATGAGTTGAGGAAGTAATTTGGCTAACTTTTTGGGAAATATAGTTGTGAACACTTTGTAATCATGGGTTAGGTTTTAGAGAGGCCTATATGATTTTAAGTTCAATGGATGTTTTCCCTCCTTTTGAATTACTACCATTATTGCCATATTCCAGGACCTGGGCATGTCACCTCCTGCCATGATTTTAATATATATTATAATTACATCTTTTTCTGTTAACCTCCAGAGTTTAAATGGTATTCTATCCTTTCCTGGTGTATTTCCTGTAATTTGACTTTTCATAGATTCCCAGTTTCTTCTTCTGTAATTCTTTGTGTTGCATTGTCATATTCTTTGGTAGTTCTAATTTCCGTAAATATTTTGCCATATCTCTTCCTCTATTTGATACCTCTGTTATACTTCCTGTATATACAATTTTGTACAATTGTTCCACATTAGTTCCATTATTTTTCCACACCAGCCAATATTACCCCTGTATTTGGGTCTGTTATCATTATTATCATTGTCCACTTTCTGTTAGAGCACAATAAACTAATTTACTTCAAATCTCCATTAGAGCCTGGTTCTGCTGCTGGCTACAGCTAGACTCACACTTTCTACAAATAACATCATTTGATATGGATAGTAGAGTGCACATGGCCTGATAATGAACACTTTGTCTGTAGGAATGCTTGACTAGCTGCTCAGTTCTACTTCACCTGCAAATTTTTTGCCATACTACACTCCACTCAAAGACTTTCCAATTTCTTTTTTTATGCTACTCCCATATTTAGAAAGATCCAGTTCTTTTCCAGGTAGAAAAATGTTTTGATTTTCACTTCTCAGGCTCCATTCTCTCGGTGAATAAGAAATGTGTTTTTTGCTAGTTTATTGTGGTAATTTAGTAAGAAATGACATTCAAAGAAATTCTGTACTTGCCTTTCCCTTCTTACTATTGCACTATCTTGCTTGAGGACTTTATCAGTCATTTGGTTGTTTACTTTACCAAAACTTTATTGAACCTAAGCTGGCTCTATCTACAGATGATATTATTTTATACCTGATAAAACCAGAAAAGGAATTTTCAGTGTTGTGGAACATTCTGAGGCAGTTTCATATCTTTTTGGGATACAAAATTAATGAAGTTAAAACAAAGGCATTAGATGTAAATTATGGACCCACACATTAATTGGTTCAGCAATATCCATATTTATGGGGGCATGATAAAATGAAGTATTTAGGTGTTTGGATTAAAAAGGATTCTGGTGCGGCAGCTAAGGCTGTGTGGGAAGAGACTAAACAAAATATAAAACAAAAATTGAGAAATTGGAAGTTCTGTTATATGGATATAGATAGTAAGATACAAGCAGTTAAAATGTTTTTAGTCCCTTTAGTTTTATACACAGGTCAGGCATATTTTTATCAACCAAAGGAGAAGTCTTGGATAGCAATTAATAAAGAGCTGAATGATTTTATCTGGGAGGGGAAGATGACAAGAGCCAAGTGGGATAAGTTGATTCTTCCAATAGGACAAGGCATATTGGGATTACTCAATTTGAAGGGGTATTTCAGAGTTACACAGTTAAGGCTCCTATAAATAGCACAAGCAGAAACCTATAATTCAAAGTGGAAAGGGATGATGATGACAAAACAGGGGGAAGCTCAAGAAAATTGGAGAGACTTTTTGGATGCAGATCCTTAAGGAGAATAACAATAACCATATAAATATTATATTATATTCATAAAGTAGCAGTAACTATACTAAGAAACTAACCCAGCACTGGAATGGAGAAAGGAGATTCTGCCAATAGGGATGACTGCAATTAGGGATATAAACAATAGGCAAGAGGGGACTGGAATTTATTGGAGAAAACTGGTAAAAGAACCAAGGTATTGGGAACAAATAATTAGAGAGGGAAAGGTAATAGAATGGGAAGAGGCCAAGAAATTATTGGATTGCAGGATAAAGATTGCCTTCCCTATCAAGGATTGCTGTCAGAGTATAGGTAAAGCGAAACACACAGGGGGATCATAAGCAAAAGACAAGTACTGGCAAGAGTTTTTAGTAGAATCTAGAACAGAAGCTGCTGTTAAAAAGGAATAATTAATAGACAACTATAGGAATCAATAGGAGCAGGTTAGAAACGATTTGGAGGAGAGAGTGAATAAACAATTCACAAAGAAACAATGAGGGGATATATGTGTGTTTCCTAAATATGCAACAAAGTCTAGAAGATTTAGGATCTTTAAGTATTTGCATAGGTATTTTTTATACCTCAAGTAGACTCCAAAGAATTTTTCCTCAGGCAGACAACAAATGTTGGAGGTGTGATGGGAAAGAAAGAGGTAACTGGGAACATATTTTCTGGGATTATAATGAGTTGGCAGACTTTAAAGATTCCCTGCAGACTGCTCTCTCAGAGATACTGGGTGAACAAATTGGTGTAACTAAAGTTTTGTTGGGAATCACTGGCCATGTTGACTTTGGTCCTTCCATTGCTACAGCATACAGCTGTGTGCTTTCCACCAGTCAGTTATTTACCAATGCCAGCTGCACTGACAGTTGGTCATGTTGACTTTGGTCCTTACATTGCTACAGCATACAGTTGTGAGCTTTGCATCAGGTGTCAGTTATTTACCAATGCCAGCTGCACTGACAGTTGGCCATGTTGACTTTGGTCCTTCCATTGCTACAGCATACAGCTGTGTGCTTTGCACCAGTGAGTTATTTACCAATGCCAGCTGCACTGACCATGATCCATTTCTGTTAAGGATCTGATGCTGCCCTGCACAACCTTTGGCTACCACAGAGGGTCAGCCACTGTATCATATTTTTTGGCAGACATCTAACACCTTTTTGTTACCCATAAGGGGATACAATCCCCTCTACATTCTTATATCATTCCTGTAGGCCTTTCCCTAAGGCAATCCTCTTGCTGTAACAGTCCACAGTTCAGGGAATGCAGCCTAGTCTCAAACTCATAACTGGGTGTCATAGCTGATACCTGCACTTTATAAAATGAGGGTGATGCTGCCCTCCTCATGAGGTTGCATGTTTGAGTTTATATTTTCCACTGGTTAGAATTTGTTGTCTTTTTCTGAAAGCTCTTATACTTGGAGACAGATATGTGCCTTGGCATTTTCAGCACCACCAGTTCTATTTTTTTTTTTTATAATCACATAGTTTGGATTTTGTGCCTTGCTGTCATCACTAAGGTCCTGAATGTGAATATGTTTTGGTTGTTTTCTCATGCAGAAATTTTCCAGATGGCAGTGGAAAATGTTTCACAAGTGCTGTCTTCAACAAATCCTTTGTGAATGCACCATCTTTGTTTTCACATTTTCAGTCAGATCCGTTGCTTTCTCATCTTGCAGAATACTGTACAGTCTCAGAATTTGCTTTCTTGCCTATAAGCCATGCCTAATAAGTATTATTCAGTATACTCAATTTCTTTTTCTCTGCTTCTTTTTCCTGAATCTCATACATCTGCTGTTTAAGATATTCAGTGGCTTCCTGATGGTCATGCATACCTCATCCTTTGCAGCCACTGCTATACATTTCATATATAATTCAAACAATCCATTCAAGTTCCACAGTCTAATCCATGTGGACTTGCATTTCAGTGCACAGTCTATTCCCTTCATCACCAGTCAGTACACAGCACCTTCGCTCTTCAATGCACAAATAGCACAATGCACTGCTTTTTTTATTTTGTTCTGCAGTGGTTTTAATTTCTAGTTAAATGAAGTGAGCTGAGAAGACAGCCATCTTCTGCAGGTACCATGCATGTGTCCCTAACATCTAATTCACTTTTGTGAATTGCCAGGTCTAACAGAGGAAGAAGTAGAGCTAACAGGCTGAGGATCATGGAAGCCCACCATTAAAACAAGGACTCAAGCCCTGCCGTGCTCTTCAGGCCATTGACCAGGTCCTAAGAAAACTGACCATAGAGCTGTTGCCACAATAACCTGGAATCAAAGATTATACTCCTGATTTCCTCTTTCAGGTGGGATACCTCCAGCCATACTGCCCAATATAAGCACATGCTGGAGTGCACAGCCTTAGCTAAAGCTTCAGTACACTCAGAATTGCTGCTGGATTCATGACACCCTAATATGAAAGACATACACATAATCTCACAAACTCTTTCTTGAGACCAGACTCAGGAAGGTCATCAACCTTATCTAGCACCTCCCTTTATATCAGTTTGTAGCTGTGACAGGTGACTCATATCTTCAAGGGTCCTAAACCCCAAATGAGCAAAGGAGTACACCCTCTTCCTACACCTGCTGAGAGCTCTAAACTGCTTCTCAGATAGCAAGTTTGGCAAAATGCTGCAGTCTGTGACCCTGTGCTGGAACAAAGAGATCACACAGGTGTCAGCATTAAGATGCTTCTTGACTGACTCTGCTCATACGGATCACAAAGCTTAAAGGACATTTGCCCTTTTCAGATCTGATGGGGCAGACTCAGAAAGTCTCAAGACTACTCTGGTAACATACTGAAGGATAGGCTGTAAAAGTTGGATAATCTAAGGTTCCTTAAGCTTCCTCCCCCCAAAACTGCACTCTGTGCATCTGCATGGAGAGAATAGGTGACAAAGTCCAGCATAAGATGTTCCTCTTAAGTCTCATGACATCCCCAAAAGATAGGGTCATCAGAAGGTGATGTGGAAAATGGAAGTCAGCTCTTTATCCTTATCCATCTTTGAGACAGTGGTCTTAAGACCCACTGAAACCTGGAAGATTGAGTGGATCCTGACAACATTCCAGGATAATTCTTAAATAGCTTAAAACACAATCCATCAGGACCACTAGAAACACTCTTTAACCAAAGCCTCTAGACAGGCTTTGTCCCAGAGGACATAGTACTTACCTTTCAC
Organism: Protopterus annectens; assembly: GCF_019279795.1. NCBI lineage: Eukaryota > Metazoa > Chordata > Ceratodontiformes > Protopteridae > Protopterus > Protopterus annectens. The sequence goes on from NC_056728.1 coordinate 475,740,268, forward strand.
AGGGCTAATAGATTTTCTCATGCCACAGGACTTAACTGTATGTATGCCATCAAACGATGTTGCCATCTTTTTTTTCTTCAGCTATCCTTTGAATCACTCTACCACACTATTAAATCGCTAAATCTTCTAGTGAAGCACATATGGCTAATTATCATCAGCTGTGCTCCTGCACTCCTATATTTGCATGCAGCCTTCACTGGTGAGACAGTGTGCCACTACAGACTGGAGCCTTCTTATCTGAATCTCTGAATCAGAAGCATGTATCACATTGCACAGACCTCTGAGTTTCTGAATCCTGGCCCTGGTTGCTAGATATATTGCAAATATTACTTGGTTTGTACACAATTATAGACTACAGAAATTTGATGAGAGTCCTTCCTTACATGTATACTAGTTATAAAACTGCTGCTTATTTTATAACATTATTTTTGATATTTATTTAGAGTCAGACAGTAATTTACTCCTGTGTTCCCCATACTGAATAGCAGAACTTAAAAGCAGTCCTTTGGGTTATTCTTTGCTGCATGACCATCATCCCTATATATATATATATATATTTTTTTTTTTTTCCCTTAATGTTTATACTTATAAATTTTGACATTTCATTATTTGCATTTAAAAAAGTGTTATTACTCTTTATGTTAATATCAATATCAAATTATGATTTGAAAGCAGAATTTTGATATGAACAAATTGTTTAACAATTTTAAAATGCAATGTGTAAGAAGCAGTTTCATTTATTTAAGTCCCTTAGGGGGCTACTTGAGATGGTGATGAATACAGATGTGGCATTCAGTACTATAATGAAATATCAGTAATACATGGGGTAGCTTGAAAGCTACAAGCCTGTAATAAAATGTAGGCTCGATTGCAGCCCGCTTAACCTAGTAGTAGATCCCTGCAATTGGGACTGGATGACAGTTGAGAGTTGGGTCCCAAAGTCTCCTCTGTTGTCCTCCCCTCCTAAAAAATGGAAGAATGTTTTGCCAGGTGTGGTCCCAGGCTGGCTGCCCTTGTTTGGGGGTCAATCGGGTCACTTTAGAGAGTGGATGGGGGAAGGAGAGACACTGATTATCTGTAGATGGTCATCCTGGCTGGAGGGGGGAGTGCAAAAAAAAAAAAGAAATACTTAAAAAAAAGGAACTGTAAATGTCTTAGAAGGGCTTATCATTTGAATGATCTCTACTTCTGTGACAGTCATTGTTAAATTGCTCAGAAAAGTAGATATTCAAATTCTTGCTCAAGTTAACAGGTATAGCACTGTTTACTAAATGTATTGCTCTTTGGTCTCATAGTATTCACTTGTCATCACTTTACAGCTCAGTGTACGAGGCAAGAACAGAAAGGAGATCTTAGGAGGCTTTCTAAAAAACATTGTGAAAAGTGCTGATGAAGTGTTAATAACTGGCCTTTCTGGAACTAAGGTAAGTTTCCTAACAGTTATATTCTGCTAAGACTTACTGTAAGCAAACAGATATGTGCTGTGCATACGCCTGCAATGTTTACACTGGCCATTACAATAGAGAAGTATTGGTAAACTGGAGCTTGTTAGGTTGTTAGTGCACATTTTAAAACATTGTTATCTGTATTATGCATAATATTAGTACAGTTAAGCTATCAATCACATCCAGATACAATTGTATATAAATATATATCCTAAATACATGACAGGGCAAATCCCTACTACATCTCAGGAAATCCAGGCCCAGTTAGTGGCTTGAGAATCTAAGGCAAGGCCAGAGAAGGATGAGTAGGATGAACATGGAGTGAGGCCACGGCCCTGCATGCTTCTTGCATTAGATCCCTGGTGGCAGCTGGGGACACATAAGTGGGCATACCTTAAGATAGGAATAACTGGGGACATTTGCTGAGTCACCATGGAAGTGGGATGATACATTCCATTGCATGCCCACCCATAGGGTCCTATGTGAATATGCAGCGGGGGACTGAGAAAGCTAGGGCATTAAGAAGAGAAGCCCCTGGCAACAATATGATACTGCACTGGGACTCTTCAGTCTCCTCTCTGGTCCTGACCATGGGACAGATTAAGTCCAAAGGAGCACAGGAGTACACTTAGACTGGTTGGACAAGTAGAGGCTGCAAGGAGAAAAAATACATAACAGGATCTTGGGAAAATGGTGTTGTCTTTTCATAACAACTGCTTGATGAAGAAAAACTCACATAATCACACTGCACTCTACAATTTTTACTCTCAGTGATCATCTCCCAGCCTATACAACCAGACATCTCACAAATCTATTTAAACAGCATGTTTATAAAGTAACTAGTACTAATCTTTCCAAGTTTAACCCAGAAATGTTCATTACTAACCAAGGGCGCCTGCAGGCAGGTGCAAGGGGGTGCACTTGCACTCCCTGGAAGCGAGAAATTAATTTTATTTTAATTTAAAAAAAAAATTTTTTTTTTAAAGGGCGTTAGGCGTTCCTCTTTAGGAACACCCTTTGCATCCATAGGCGCCAGAACCATAGAAGACCCATGCGTGCATTGCACGCTAACGTAAATTCAAACCCAAAAGTGCACGAAGGTTGCCAGAGTCACAGACGATCCATTTATGCACTGCCGTTTTTGTTTATATGCAGGCTGACTGAGGTAAGGATTTTTCTGCCAGAGAAGTGTTCCGTTTTGTTTATTTATATACAGCAGAGGAATGTACCGTACCGTACTTATGTGGGATCTTAAAACGTTCATGGTCCTCGAAGTTTCACACACCGAAAAGGGTCTGTACTAAGGCAGATGCTGATTATAAATATTTGAATTCATTCTTTAGTGTGCAAGCCTGCCTATAGTCAAAAAATTGTAACTCAAGTTCTGGAGTCTTGTTTCAGGGCATTTCACTGCATATAAAACTTCATGATTCTGCAAAGGAGTGTAAACTACATCCATGGAGGGACAAACTTGTATAAATATTATAAGATATTATAGAAATATTATTTGGTAAATGAAAATTTTACAACTCTCTCTTCAATGGTGAAAATACAATGATGCTATAACTGTAGTACTGGGCAAAGAAGATTTTATCATCAAGTTTCTTTATCCATAAGTACATTTCAGTAGAATTTTCAAGAATTTCACTTCTTACTGACTATTGAAGTAGAACATGTTAACAAACCTGCCCTTAGATTAATGATATCATGGTTAATGCTTTTATTACTATAATAATAATAATTCTAAAAAAAAATAGTCCTTGGAGAAAGCGTTGTTTGAAGCAATAGCTGTTCTGCACATATATGAGAGAGAATGAGACAGAGGAAGAGAACAGTTCTTAATTATATCAAACATATTTTTGCGAAAGTTTTTTTTCCTGAAGAGTTGTTGTGACAGAGTATACAGACCTTTCCTCATATTTGCTTGTCACACATGGTAATATTTATCTCCTGAGTTATGTAAGTATTAGCACTTTATTTGCCCTGTAGATGGAATGTCATCTAAACCCTGTGGTCTGCCTTGGAATTTGATGGCGATTCTCTCAGCTATGATACTAATCTTGTTGACATTAAATCATAGCATTAATTTTATATATAAAATTCAGTAAATTACATTCACCACAATTAAATTAGAGTCCACTACATTCCTTCCAATATTCCAGTTGTGTATATCACTGAATGTTTGGGATCGATGAGGAAGCTGATTTGTACCTTAAATTTCAATTATGTAGTATTAGAAAAAATGGCCATTCAAAAAATTAACAACATAGCAGAATATGTCTTAAGAATACAACAAAAAGCAATTACATCTGTTTAATATAAATAAATGCATCTTTACAATTTTCCTATAGAATGTAACTTTATTTGAGGTCTTGAAACAAAACAAATAATGGTTAATTGATTTGTGTGTGGTTAATAAAACAGAGACAAAAAACAAAGGTATCGAAGATCCCTGGGCAGGAATGGAAAAATATAGAAAAAAAATAAAGTTCACACTACAATGATGGAAGAAAACAAAAATGAGAGAGAAAAAGGAAAAAAAAGGAATCATTTTCTGTGTCTCAATGACTCGTGTATGTAAACTTAGAATAAACTAAAACACGTCACGGTCAGAACACATCTGCCATTAAATGAATGAATGAGCTGCTTCTAGTGTGTCCCTGCTTGCCATACTACTTAACTAAAAGAATAGCTGGGACTTTGTTTGCTACTTAACTAAAAGAATAGCTGGGACTTTGTTTGCTACTTAACTAAAAGAATAGCTGGGACTTTGTTTGCTACTTAACTAAAAGAATAGCTGGGACTTTGTTTGCTACTTAACTAAAAGAATAGCTGGGACTTTGTTTGCTACTTAACTAAAAGAATAGCTGGGACTTTGTTTGCTACTTAACTAAAAGAATAGCTGGGACTTTGTTTACTACTTAACTAAAAGAATAGCTGGGACTTTGTTTACTACTTAACTAAAAGAATAGCTGGGACTTTGTTTGCTACTTAACTAAAAGAATAGCTGGGACTTTGTTTGCTACTTAACTAAAAGAATAGCTGGGACTTTGTTTGCTACTTAACTAAAAGAATAGCTGGGACTTTGTTTGCTACTTAACTAAAAGAATAGCTGGGACTTTGTTTACTACTTAACTAAAAGAATAGCTGGGACTTTGTTTGCTACTTAACTAAAAGAATAGCTGGGACTTTGTTTGCTACTTAACTAAAAGAACAGCTGGGACTTTGTTTGCTACTTAACTAAAAGAACAGCTGGGACTTTGTTTGCTACTTAACTAAAAGAATAGCTGGGACTTTGTTTGCTACTTAACTAAAAGAATAGCTGGGACTTTGTTTGCTACTTAACTAAAAGAATAGCTGGGACTTTGTTTGCTACTTAACTAAAAGAATAGCTGGGACTTTGTTTGCTACTTAACTAAAAGAATAGCTGGGACTTTGTTTACTACTTAACTAAAAGAATAGCTGGGACTTTACTACTTAACTAAAAGAATAGCTGGGACTTTGTTTGCTACTTAACTAAAAGAATAGCTGGGACTTTGTTTACTACTTAACTAAAAGAATAGCTGGGACTTTGTTTACTACTTAACTAAAAGAATAGCTGGGACTTTGTTTGCAGCATTCTTTATTATTTGCTGCAAGAACTAAAAGAAAAATCTAGCAAGGCTAGACTTTCCATTGTGGGATTCCTCAAATCTCCTGCATAAGAGACAACATGGGATATAGCAAATGACCCTTGAAAGACATCATATAAATAAGAAAAGTTAAACAGGTGTTCAGAATCTTTATTATAAGTTGGCCAAATTGATTTCTACAGTAACTTTCACTGTACCTCACATTATTTCCCTAGTTTAGTATAGGGAGGAAATCAGTTGTTATTTTCATATTTATTAATTTATAGGTCAGATGATTTTATATTTTTTCTATTTTATTTACTATGTGTAAAGTTATACATAGGATTATAAGTTCATAAATTAGTACCAGGCCAACTGTCCTTGTGGGCCATTCCAAGCCCAGCCAATTATCCAGTGGCGGCTGGTGACTTCAAATCAAAGGGGGGGGGGCTGCAGGAGACAGCTGAATGGGTGGGGTCAATGGGAAGGGGTGTGGTCAGCTAGAAAGGGGAGGAGCTATGCTCAAAACCACAAAAACTAAATATACTGCCCTGGGTGCCAAACCGTCATTATGAGAGTCCAATCAAGACAAAATGAAGTGTAGAAGAATAAAAATATTTCAATGCATTGACTGCATGACAGCTTAATATCTAGATGGAAACAAAAAAGGTTGTGAGGCATGAAAAAATAAATTACTTTTTTTAAATACATTAATGGAATGCCAGCCAAAATCAAGTATAAGAAAAACAAGCAGCACTCAACTCAAACCACTTCTTGCACTGCAGTTCTAATTATAATTTATATTCAGCTTTATTAAAGTACCAAGTAACATGCTGAAAGTAGAAATCTCTGATGCCCCCACTTGTAAAAATGTTCCTTATCCAAAAAAAGACCTGCTTCCTGACATCTACTTGTTTCATGGGGAAAACATGATCAAAGTAAAAAATGAAAAGCAAACAAGAAATAAGCTCAAGATACATTGCTTAAAAGGATTACTGTACAGGTTATGAACCACACTAAAAGGAGTACTGTACAGGTTATGGACCACACGATTGGCATTCTGTTTACGGGTAAAGCCTGCAGAGATGACTGGAAGTCTCCAAGTGTAATAAGACTCTTAAAATAATGTAATCCCGTCCTTTATTACAAATACTGGCATATGCATTTCAATACCCAAGGCTTATACATTATCTAGTTAAGTATTCTCTACATGGCAACAGAAAGGCTTTCAATGTTGGCAATTCTTTAACAGTATGCTTATTAAAGCTTACTTGCATCTTGCAGTTTCAGCCAAGCTTACCTGATGGTCATTAAAGTATCGCTACTTAAACACAGAGCAACAGGCACTTTGAGTAATAAGCATAAATCAACAGTACAAAAAATATGAAATAAAAGCACAAGAAACCAACGCGTTATGATATATTGCAGAGATCACGAAAAGGAATCAGAGCCGAGCGATAGAAATAAACTTCTCTTTATTCAAGGTGGGTGTAGAGCGAGAGAAAAGCTTTTCAACAAGATGTCAGATCAGATCTCAATAAAATAAGTATAAAAATGGTCAATACTCTCAACTAACAATATAAGCTCATCTTCTTACAAACTGTTCTAAAAAATAAAATGCAACAAAACAACATTCAAGAAATAAAGTACCAATGTGTATGTTTCAGCGAAATATACTTATATTTATTTTGCTTGTTTTTGTTTCAACCTTTACATTTATTAGAGAACAATCTGATGAAGTGACTTATAGAAAGAAAGACTATCTCTCCATATCTAATATCTGATCTCTGATTATTCATTATTAATTGAAAGACGAATATCGAATTTCGTATATATTCTTTAGCGATACTAACCTGTATCTGCTATAATATTGTTATTTATTGTCTCTTTTTGTAGAACCCAGCGCTCACTTGCAGCTAGGCAAGTTTCTTTTGCTGTACAAAAAATATGACAGAAACCAGACCATTCTGTAAAAATCAAGGACAGATGAAAAGCCACTCTAGTACTTGTGTCTACCTTGGATGGGGGGATATTCTGCACATTTACACTGCATAACTACTCCTTGCTTTGCTTCGACACATCCAGAGTCACTACATGGGAGAGTGGGGTGCAACAAGTATGTCAAAGTTTGAAATGTCTCTGGCTGACTTGTGATGGCCCTGACACATTTGTCATACCTCTCAACCTCAGAGCAAGAAATCTGGACAAAGCCATACAAAGAAATGGGACAAAGGCCCAAAACATAAGGACAATTTTTAAAATATTGCTCTAATAAACTTAGAAAGATAATAGAGGTCTTGCATTAGTATGAATTTTCTGAATTGTATGAAATCTGAAACTCAGATGTCTGTCATTATTTTCTAACTTCAGTCTTTAATGATTTGTCACTAATTTGCCAAAAAAACACAATTGTATGAAAAATGGACCAAAAATGTAATGTAAAAATATAAAATAGCAAAACAATACAGCTGGGAACCTGTCAAAGAAGGGACACTTTAATATTAGTACTGCTAACTTGAGCAGCTGACAAAATAAAAGAATCTACATGCATTTCTGAAATAAAAGTAATCTAACAGATTATTACAGTTATTTCTTAATTATAAATCCTCCATGTTTTCTTCCAAAATTGCTATTTTGCGGAGGGATCATTAGGGGAAGAGCAACATTTTGAGCCAAAATCAGGGACAGTTGAGAGGTTTGGCTATGCCTAATTCTATAAAGCAATTTATTTGCATGTACCTCTCAACCTGTTAATGCAATAAATCTGGACAAGGCCAAATATATTGGGGGAACATATAAACAGTACTAAAAATTGCTCTTGTATAAACTGAGACAGTTGATAGAACAGGTCTTACTTTAGCATGCATTTTTCTGAAGGTTATGAAGTCTGAAACTCAGTGTGTCATTATTTAGTGACTTAATTCCTAAATGATTTGCCAGAAAACCACAAATTTTATGAGGAACAAACCATAAATAAGAAGCAAAAAATCTATTCATTCTTTGAAAATCTGGACAGTTGGGAGGTATGGTTCAGCTGGGACTGCCTAAGTTTGCCGCCCTTTCCCCTCACAAAACCATGATTGAATGGAGCCTCCCCCTGCAGCCATTCCAATGATCCATTACTTGGCTATTTCACTCCATTTACCATAAACACTAATGTGCATACTGATTTACTTCTATGATGATTTGAACTTCATTTGAAGGTTTTATTTTGCATTTTACAGCACAAACACTAAGACATCTGCTAAACAAACTTGGCATTAAAACTTCTCTGCCATTGAAACTCACATTCGTTGAAACAACATTGAAACCCACATTCAAAGAAAATACATTTTACCCGTGGCAGATAAAGATTAATTCTGGGCTGTTTTCAAATCATAGGCCCCTTGCATATGAAACATACATGTGCTCTTTGATACACCTTCCTATTACTTTGAACATTTTTCCAGTAAACAATGAAACAAAACACATCCACCAATGACAAAACTGCCCAATTCAGAACATTTCCATCATAAAAGTCTACTCAAACTTCTACAGTCCACTATTATCAGTAAATATGCACAATTCTACAGTCCACCATTATCAGTAAATATGCACAATCTCTGAAGTAGTAAAAAAGTCATCTAAATAATTCCACGTTAAATCTGTAATGAAGAGGTTGCTGCTAACAATCACCTTTATATTTCATGGTTTCATCGAGAAATAAAGTGTCTGATGCCCCTGAGGAATAAATTACCTAAATTACATTAAAAATAAGCTAGTAATATTGCAATAGGAAATGGATGGCAAACTGATAACGGGCTCATAGTTAGTATCTTAACTTTCAGTACGGCAGCATTCACCACTTATAGGAGTAGAACCAACAACCTTCTGCATCAAAAGCAAGTACACAACCTGTTGTGCTATTAGCAATGTGATCTGACAGCATAATCAGCACTAAACTTCTCTTCCCCTGAACTCTCAGCTCCTTGTAAAATCTACTCAATACTCAACTGCATCTCAACTTCGCAGCACAAGAAATCTGTAAAAAGCCAAATTTATTGGGGTGGGTCAAAAGGGCAAAAAACAGGGACACATTAAACATTGCTTGTATAATCTTGGAAAGCTGCTAGAATAAAATGCTGTTACCACCATACATTTTACTGCCAAGGTCCCTGTGCAAAAGAGTCAGAACAACATACCAATATGCCAAATCACCTGCTTTGTGAAAGAAAAATGCTGTGTTACCACCATACATTTTACTGCCAAGGTCCCTGTGCAAAACAGTCAGAGCAACATACCACTACGCCAAATCAGCTGCTTTGTGAAAGAGAGGAAGACTGAAACTTAAATGGCTATCATTTAATGAATTCAGTTCTCACCATAGCTGTCAACCTCTTAGCACAAAACACCTGGACAAATCCAGTAATGAGGGAATACAGCCCTCAAACATATTCAGTGAACTCAGTTCTTGCCATAGCTGTCAACCTTAGCACAAAAAAACTGGACAAAGCCAATAACAGGGTAATACAGTCCCAAAATTAAGGACAAATTTCAAATAGTTATCTTATAAACTTAGAAAATTGCTATAATAAAAGGTTGCATTACTATATATTTATTGCTAGAATAAAAAGTTGTTTTATTATGTATTTTCTGAAGAATATGAAGTCTAAAATAAAATTCAAATGCCTGTCAATTTTACTTCTGACGGAACAAAAACAATTTTCAGCAGAGGCCCAGGGAGAAATACTGTAGACACATGTCTTTGTAAAATGGCAGGACACCAGAGCAAATCCACACAAACTCAGGGATAAGATGCAGACTCCACACAGAAGGCACCCCAGCCAAGAATCAAACCAGAAAACCTATAGCTGTGAGGCAACAATACTGCCACTGCATGACTGCACCATCAAATATGTAAGGAATTAAACATTCAGAAACTTGAAGTCTGAAATACAAATGCCTGTCAATTTTATTTAACATTTGTTAATCAGGACAGTCTGACTTGGAACAAAAAAACAATTTTCAGCAGAGGCCCAGGAAGAAATAATGCAGACATGTCTTTGTAACATGGGAGGACACAAAAGCAGCCCAGGAAGAAATAATGCAGACATGTCTTTGTAACATGGGAGGACACAAAAGCAAACCCACACAAACACAGGGAGAAGATACAGACCCCACAAAGAAGGCACCCCAGCCAAGAATCAAACCTGAGAACTTGCAGCTGTGAGGCAACAGTGCTACCACTGCACCATCAAATATCAAGCATTGCAACATTTACAAATCACAGATATTATGAGGAACAGATCAGATCAAATATGGGGCAAAAATCTGCAATTTCTTTACAAATGGTGGTGGGTAGGGAATTCGGATCTTTAACACCTGCATACAAGGTAAGGGTTCAAGCCTGAGGTATTCCCTAACACACCACCATGAGTCTAACCACCAGTATATTGTACCTGGGGCATTTTCACACACAAACACACACACACACACACACACACACACACACACACACACACACACACACACACACACACACCTTGTAGCAAACCAAATCCCTGTCCATACCCTTACCTGTAGTAGATCTTGTAGCAAACCACCATAAATCCAAATCCCTAAGCTACGAAAACCTGCGCAAATCCAGACCCCGACCATCATGAGATCTTCCCCCGATGAGACCCCTGCCCGTCGCGAGATCTTCCCCCAACGAGACTGCAGCAAACTCCAGACTGCTGACGTTGCAGTCCGACCACGATGCGTTTTCCCAGTGAGTTCCAGGACAGTCTATGCAGTTTAAAACTGCATAGACTTCTGGGAGCTCTGTTCTTCATGTTTCCCAATCAGGACTGCTGCTGAGACACTCTGCTCCAGACTGTCTCAGCAGCAGTCCGGACTAGTACACATGCGCGAAAGTCCGCAATTTTAAAAAATTTTTTTATCTTTTCATTTTATTTTTATTTTTTTACTTTTTCTTTATTTTACAGTTGAGGGGGCTGCAGTCCAATAGCACGGGCCACCCCTGTCAATTATCCCAGGTGAGAATCAAATCCTGAACCTTGTGCTTATAAGGTGAACACCTTAACCACTATGCCAACCTCCCACTCTTGTAGACATATTTATATTCTTTAACTCTCTCTCTCTCTCTCTCTCTATATATATATATATGTTTGTGTATTTATTCTGCTTTCTATTTCTGTTTGCATACTATATCATGTACTATTACTTTATCCCTAGGTTTTATATTTTAGCTATAATCCTTGTGTAGAATGTCATATAATAGAACATTTATACTTACCCTTATATATTCAATATCCTTTAATGTAGTACTACTGTTAGAATTAGTCCTATGTTTTTCTTAAATATTATATCTAATAGTATCTGAACAAACATCTGAAAAATATTCCCTTCTAAGATTCAATATTTCCATAACAAATTGCTCTTAGATGTTAAGTTTTGTTATCATTAAAAAGAGACAATAACATAGAAAAACAATCCTAATTTTTTTTTTATCAGAAGTGTCATTCTATAGACTAGTATATAAACTATCCTTTTTTTATACTGCGAGCATTCAGAACTATTTAATAAATGACAATGGTTTAAAATGCATTTCACTGTTTTTTGCTTATTCTCTAACTTGTATTCATTGGCTTTTTAGCATATGATTCCAAATATTATGATTATTTATTTTTGGACAGGAAGAAGTAACCTGGACACTTCTTAGAATGTTCAGAACTCCCACAACATCACAAAAACACTGAGGATTCTAATTATGCATCTTCAAGCTGGTCTTCATGACAAAGGCTTGCAAATTAACAGTTTATTAGCTACTATATGCCTCATATTTTCAGATTGTTTCTCATATAATTGTGTTATTTCTGGCAAATCACTGAAGACTGAAGTTGAGTCTTAGATGTCATATCCTCAGAAAATGCATACTAATGGAAACAATTTTGTTCTATCCATTTTCTAAGGAGGTCGGGGGATGTATGTATGACATTGTATGTGACTCATATTTCTCAACTGTACAGATTTTCACAGAGGCTGAGGTATGTGTGTGTGAGAGAGAGTGAAATGCCCTATTTAGAGTTAGCAGGTGGAATTTATTTTCAAGGAATTGTGAGCTTCAAGGGAAGAGAAGTTTACTGCTGCTCATGCCAAGTCTGATTAAAATGTGCAACTGTTTTGTTTAACAAATGGTATCATGAGTGTGGTGTAGAATTTCAAAACAGTCTTAGTAGCACAGCAGGTAGCATACTTGCATCTTGATGTAGAGGGCTGTAGGTTGTACTCCCACCGCATGTATTGTATTTTAAGGGGTGGAGTGCTGTAGTCCTGAGTATGTCCTCCTTTGGATGAGATGCCTAGTAACTATGAACCTGTGTTTCCGCTTGCCACTTATTCCTATTGCAATATACAAGCTTAGCATTTTTTTAAATGTAACATAGGCAATTTATTGTTTAAGCGGAGCAGGCACTGAATTTGTAGATGAAACACTGAAATATAAAGCTGTTTTCTAGCAACAACCTCTCCATTAGTTTCAGATCTCTTTAATGTGAAATTATTCAGATGACTTTTACTTCTGCAGAGATTGTGCATATTGACTGATATTGGTGGATTGTAGTGATAGATGTTTAACTGGCCTTTTATGGTTGAAATGTTCTGAATTGGGTGATTTTCATTATTGGTTCATATGTTTTGTTTCATTCATCATCATCATCATCTTTCAGCTGTTCCTGTTAGGGGTCGCCAAAGCGGATCATCTCTTTCCATTTCTTCCTATCATCTGCATCTTGCTCTGTCACACCAACCACCTGCATGTCCTCTCTCACCACATCCATAAACCTTATCTTAGGCCTTCCTCTTTTCCTCTTACCTGGCAGCTCCATCCTTAGCATCTTTTTCCCAATATACCCAGCATCCCTCCTCAGCACATGTCCAAACCAACGCAATCTCGCCTCTCTTGCTTTGTCTCCAAACTGTCCAACCTGAGCTGACCCTCAAATATACTGATTCCTAATCCTGTCCATCCTAGTCACACCAAGTGCAAATCTTAACATCTTTAACTCTGCCACATCCAGCTCTGACTCCTGCCTTTTTTGTGTCAAGGCCACTGTCACCAACCCATATAACATAGCTGGTCTCACTACCCTCTTGTAGACCTTCCCTTTTACTCTTACTGGTACCGTCTGTCACAAATCACTCCTGACACTCTTCTCCACCCATTCCACCCTCCCTGTACTGTCTTCTTCACCTCTCTTCCACACTCACCATTACTTTGAACTGTTGATCCCAAGTACTTAAACTCCTCCACCTTTACCAACTCTACTCCCTGCATCCTCACTATTCCTCTACCATCCCTCTCATTTACACACACATATTCTGTCTTAGACCTGCTGACCTTCATTCCTCTCCTCTCTAGAGCATATCTCCACCTCTCCAGGGTCTCCTCAACCTGATCCCTACTCTCACTACAGATCGCAATGTCATCTGCAAACATCATAGTCCATTGGCCCTCCTGTCTGATCTCATCTGTCAACCTGTCCATCACCACTACAAATAAGAAAGGGCTCAGAGCTGATCCTTGATGTAATCCCACCTCCACCTTAAACGTATCTGTCACTCCCACTGCAGTCCTCACCAATGTCACACTACCCTTGTACATATCCTGTACCACTCTTACATACTTCTCTGCCACTCCCGACTTCCTCATACAATACCACAACTCCTCTCTAGGCACCCTGTCATATGCTTTCTCCAAGTCCACAAAGACACAATGCAACTCCTTCTGACCTTCTCTGTATTTCTCCAACAACAATCTCAAAGCAAACATTGCATCTGTAGTGCTCTTTCCTGGCATGAAACCATACTGCTGATCACTAATCATCACCTCCCTTCTTAACCTAGCTTCTACTACTCTTTCCTATAACTTCAAGCTGTGACTGATCAATTTTATCCCTCTGTAGTTACTGCAGCTCTGCACATCACTCTTATTCTTAAAGATAGGTACCACAACACTTTTTCTGCACTCCTCAGGCATCCTCTGACTTTCCAAAATTTCATTAAACAATCTGGTTAAAAATTCCACTGCCATTTCGCCTAAGCACCTCCATGCTTCCACTGGTATGTCATCTGGGCCAACAGCCTTTCCATTCTTCATCCTCTTCATAGCTGTCCTTACTTACTCCTTGCTAATCTGCTTCACTTCCTGATTCACTATCCCAACATCATCCAACCTTCTCCCTCTCATTCTCTTCATTCATCAGCCCCTCAAAGTACTCTTTCCATCTACTCAACACACTCTCATCTCTTGTGAGTACGTTTCCCTCACTATCCTTTATCACACTTACCTGCTGTACATCTTTCCCAGCTCTGTCCCTCTGTCTAGCCAATCGGTACAGGTCCTTTTCTCCATCTTTAGTGTCCAATCTCTCATTCACCTCTCCATACGCCTTATCCTTAGCCTTCGCCATCTCTCTCTTTGACATGCGCCTCATCTCCTTATACTCATGTCTACTTTCTTCATCTCTTTGACAATCCCACTTCTTCTTTGCCAGCCTCTTCCTCTGTATACTCTCCTGTACTTCCTCATTCCACCACCAGGTCTCCTAGTCCTTCTTCCTCTGTCACACCAAGCACCTTTCTAGCAGTCTCCCTTACTAGTTCTGCTGTAGTTACCCAGCTATTCGGTAACTCTCCACTGCCTCCCAGTGCCTGTCTTAACTCTTCCCTGAACTCCACCTCACAATCACCCTTTTTTAACTTCCACCATTTAATCCTAGTCACTGCTTTCACACTCTTCCTCTTGATCACCAACGTCATCCTACAGACCACCATTCTATGCTGCTTAACTACACTTTCCTCTGCCACCACTTTACAGTCTCCAATCTCCTTCAGACTGGCCCTCCTACATAGGATATAATCCACCTGTGTGCATCTTCCTCCACTCTTGTACGTCACCCGTTTTGTTTCATTGCTTACTGGAAAAAATGTTCAAAACTATAAAACACACTCTCTAAGTGGTGTTGTATTAACAAGGGATATAATTCAATTATTATATATTATAATTAATACAATCAGGAAGATTAATCCAAAGCAGTTATGCATGGTTCTGAAATATGTGCAAAGGGCCTATGATGTGAAAGCAGTCCAAAGGTAAACTTAACCTGCCACTGGCCAGATGCATTTTCTTTGAATGTGGGTTTCAATGCTGTTTCAGTGAATGTGAGTTTCAAAGGTAGAGAAGTTTTAATGCTGTCTGTTTTCATTGTAAGACTATTGCTTTGTTTAAGTTTAGCAAATGTCTATCAGTGTTTGTGCTATAAAATAGGAAGTTACTAGGCTATTGGCCCTGAGGCCCTAAAATTTGAACTAAAAGTTGTAAATTAAAACCAAATATCTGTAATCGTTGTAAAAGTAAATCATAAAACAGTATGCACACCGAGTGTTTTGAACAGTGTTTATGGCAACTGGGGAGAAATAGCCAAGTAATGGGATACTGAAATGGCTGTGTGTTGGGGGTGTGTGAAGGGGCGAGGTTGGGGGTGGTGCTTTTAAGGGGGCGGGGTTGGGGAGGTGCTCCGGGTTTGCACCCCCCTGCAAAAAATCCTGCGGGCTCCCTTGTTACTAACCTATTATCTATTAACTGGAACTTCCTAAAAATCCTCCCCTTAGATGATGCTGTAAATGAATTCAGTACAATTTTCCTGGATATCGTAAAAAGCCTTGCACCTCCTAGAAGGAAGAGACTAAAAACAAATTATGCAATTTGGCTATCCAAAAAGAGTGGAATGCTAATGCAGGATAGAGAAAAATCATGGAAAGAATGGCAAAAATATAAAAACGCCTCAATACCTTAAAAACTTCAGAATGCTTCGCAATCATACTAAAAAGCAAATAAATGAAGACAAAAAAACTATATTGTAATAATTTTCAGAATAATAGTAAAAACAACCCTAAAAAATTATGAGCGGCCATTAAAGAAATCTTGCATCCTGGCCATAAATTCAACCCTAACCCCTATCCCAAAAACTCATCACTTGAAATCACAATACAATTCAACTCTTATTTCATAGATAGTATAGCATCTGTAATCAAGGATTCCCCAACATCTAATACTAACCCTGTCCAGCAGCCATGTATCACCACATCCACTTTCACCTTCAAACCTGTGCCCACATCCTATTAGAGTACTACTCTTTAAACAAACTCAAACCACGTTCTACTTCAGCTGATGACTTTCTAAGTGAATACCTTAAAATAGCAGCTGATAGCATTGCCTGCATGTATCAATCCTTGTAAATAGGTTAATCCAGGAATCCCATGGTCCTTCTCTCTAAAAAAAGTCACACATTATCCCTCTGCACAAAGGAGGAAATTTAACAGACAATACTATCTTTAGATCTTTAGATC
Organism: Protopterus annectens; assembly: GCF_019279795.1. Classification (NCBI taxonomy): domain Eukaryota; kingdom Metazoa; phylum Chordata; order Ceratodontiformes; family Protopteridae; genus Protopterus; species Protopterus annectens. Next base: position 475,756,715 of record NC_056728.1, read on the forward strand.
TATAGCAATGTTACCTCCCCTCCAAAGTACTTGAAAAATGTATTCAAAAACAATTGCTAAACTATCTCCTGCATAAGGAACTCCCCCCCCCCCTCAACAAGGTTGCCAACCATCTAGAATTCTTCTGGACTGTCTGGAATTAAAGGATACTGTCCAGAAAATGGAGACAGTCTTTTCCAGTCCAGAAAAAATAAAATCATTTAACTATTGTCTTCTTTAAGGGCGTTTTTCTTTAAGAACTCCCTTTGCATCTAGTCGCACAGATGCAAAAGGTTTTTGCAGTTGCATTTGTGCAACCAATTAAGTCTTCATTCATCTTACACATGGAATTTGAATTCCAGAAGATGTTTGGACCACTAATGGACAACTAAGAGGAAGGTGTGTGTGTGTGTGTGTGTGTGTGTGTGTGTGTGTGTGTGTGTGTGTGTGTGTGTGTCCAGTGTGCCATCCCTTTCTAGAAAGATACTCATCAATAAAATTCCCTTTTGTCTCTGAAGCTGTCAGACCTATCTACTTCCCTAATTTACACATGCTATATAATGCAGATAAAGAGAAATGTTATTTTTCTAAGTAAAATGAAACTTCTGACTTCAAACGACTTAACATCTCCCTGAAAAGTAGGAGTAGTGGTAGTTCTATGACCTTTAATTTCTTTGGAAATTAGCTAGGCATTGTGTATCACAACCATACAGAGTTCGGAGGGCAGGATGATGGAGACTGGCTGCCTAACCAGAGTCCCTGTTTTTAAACTGTTTTTCTGATTTTCTGTGCTTTAGTTATCTGTTCTGTTTAGTATTTGTTTGGTTGGTTTGTATATGTTATTTTGGTAGTTATTGTTCTGCTTGATCTGTAGTTTAATTCTTTATGCTTCACCCCTAAAGTATCAGCATGTGGCTAATCTTTTAACGATGGAGCTGCTGTCACCTTTGCTATTGCTACCTCCACCGCTACTTCCAGTTGTATGAGTCTGGATCAGTTACTTCGCTTTCTCTTGTAGAAATATGTCAGGTTAGGTTATGTAATATTTTGGATAGTTGCATAATTATTTGGGGATGCTGTTCATTGCTATATGCCATCTTAAGATTGTGGGATTGAGCAGCACTGATTCCAATTGATAAGACATCAGATAATAATACATTTGAGGCAAATCATTTATATTATGCATTCACTTCATCTGATACCATTATTTATTAATCTTCTTGAAGATCTTCACAATCGGACATTTTTTGACGTTTTTCTTTGTTTCTTTTTTTGTCAATCTTCCTGTAGTATTTGGGTCTGGAAGGACAGTCCAGATGTTTTGAATTTACTATTTTCGCAGGAACTTTTTCACACTTTATCAGCTGTGCTTTCTGATCTACCTAGAGGATAGTTTTGGGACATGATCATGTCAGTGTTTTTGCCACTTTGAGGGGTTAAGACATTTGAGTGGCTTTATGGCTGTGGTTGCTATGTTAACCATATTTTTAGTTGGACATATTCTGAAGGATATTTGTATTTTATATTATCCTAGATCACATTCTAAAGTTTTGTATAGCTTTATTCAGATGCAATTTACTTTTTCCTTTTAGTTTGTTGTATTCTCTTACAGTTGCTTATTATAGTACTATCTCTGATCTTTAGCCCAGGCAGGTATGACCGTAGGCCTGAGTAGCATCCTGCCATCACCCAGAATTATACCACAGTACAAGAACAAAATTATTGACTTCAACAATTGGTTAAGCTTCTGGTGTCAGTCTAAAGGGATCCAGTATCTGCCTGGGATGACATGGTCGACAGACCACGATGCTTTGCCAGAGATGACCTGCACCTGTCACCCCTGGGATTCCGGATACTGGCTAAGGTTCTTGCCGCCCCTATAGTGCCTTTTTTAGGCAAGGTTCAAATGACAAATTCACCAACATAACAGGAACAGGCAAGCAAAAACTGAGGGTGATGCTACTCCATGCTAGAAGTCTAAAATCTCAAAATGCACTCACTCGAGGCACTCCTTAAAATGGAGAACATCGATATCTGTGCAGTGACTGAGACCTGGTTCAAGGCTTCAGAGAGCACCCCTGCACTACCAGGCTATAACTCACACCACACTTTTCGGCCATGTAACCTGGACCGGAACACCAAAGGCAGAGGTGTGTCCATATTCATTAAGGATATCCACACTTCCAGGCTAGTTGCTCAGCATAATGCAGCCAAGGTTATCGGTCGAGGCCCGGGTTAACAACGACTGCCACCAGTACTGTTAGCCTACAGGGTGCTGGCGGAAATTGGGCTACTGTTGGCCGAAGGAGGAGAAGAGGTGGAAGACATGGCCGAAGGCAGGAGGAGAGGAGAAAGGCTAGGACTGTGGTAGTGAGGGTCGGAACTTTGAATGTTGGTAGTATGACTGGCATAGGGAGAGAGCTAGCTGATATGATGGACAGAAGGAAGATTGGTATATTGTGTGTGCAAGAGACCAGATGGAAGGGGAGTAAGGCTAGGTGTATCGGAGATGGGTTCAAATTGTTTTATCATGGTGTGGATGGGAGGAGAAATGGCGTAGGAGTTATTCTGAAGGAACAGTATGCTGAGAGTGTTTTGCAGGTGAAAAGAGTGTCGGATAGAGTGATGTTTATGAAGCTGGAAATTGATGGTGTAATGATGAGTGTTGTTAGTGCATATGCTCCACAAGTTGTGTGTGCAATGGATGAGAAAGAAAAATTTTGGAGTGAATTGGATGAAGTGGTGATGACTGTGCCCAAGGGTGAGAGAGTGGTGATTGGAGCAGATTTCAGTGGGCATGTTGGTGAAGGGAACAGAGGGGATGAGGAAGTGATGGGTAGGTGTGGTGTTAAACAAAGGAATGTAGAAGATCAGATGGTAATGGATTTTGCGAAAAGGATGGACATGGCTGTGGTGAATACATATTTTAACAAGAGGGAGGAGCATAGGGTGACATACAAGAGTGGAGGAAGATGCACACAGGTGGATTATATCTTATGTAGGAGGGCCAGTTTGAAGGAGATTGGAGACTGTAAAGTGGTGACCGAAGAAAGTGTCGTTAGGCAGCATAGGATAGTGGTTTGTAGGATGACAATGGTTATCAAGAAGAGGAGGAGGAGGAGTGTAAGGGCAGCACCAAGGATCAAGTGGTGGAAATTGAAAAAGGGTAATTGTGAGGTGGAGATCAGGGATGAGTTAAGGTAGGCACTGAGTGGCAGTGAAGAGTTACCAAATAGCTGGGTAACTACAGCAGAGCTAGTAAGGGAGACGGCTAGAAAGGTGCTTGGTATCACATCTGGACAGAGGAAGGACGACGAGGAGACATGGTGGTGGAATGAGGAAGTACAGGAGAGTATACAGAGAAAGAGGTTGGCAAAGAAGAAGTGGGATTGTCAGAGAGATGAAGAAAGTAGACAGGAGTATAAGGAGATGAGGTGCATGGCAAAGAGAGAGGTGGCGAAGGCTAAGGATAAGGCATATGAAGAGTTGTATGAAAGGTTAGACACTAAGGAGGGAGAAAAGGACCTGTACCGATTGGCTAGACAGAGGGATCGAGCTAGGAAAGATGTGCAGCAGGTAAAGGTGATAAAGGATAATGAGGGAAACATACTCACAAGTGAGGAGAGTGTGTTGAGGAGATGGAAAGAGTACTTTGAGGGGTTGATGAATGAAGAGAATGAGAGGGAGAGAAGGTTGGATGATGTAGGGATAGTGAATCATGAAGTACAATGGATTAGCAAGGAGGAAGTAAGGACAGCTATGAAGAGAATGAAGAATGGAAAGGCTGTTGGCCCAGATGACATACCTGTGGAAGCGTGGAGGTGTTTAGGTGAAATGGCAGTGGAGTTTTTAACCAGATTGTTTAATGAAATCTTGGAAAGTGAGAGGATGCCTGAGGAATGGAGAAAAAGTGTTTTGGTACCGATTTTTAAGAATAAGGGTGATGTGCAGAGCTGTAGTAACTACATAGGGATAAAATTGATCAGTCACAGCATGAAGTTATGGGAAAGAGTAGTGGAAGCAAGGTTAAGAAGGGACGTGATGATTAGTGATCAGCAGTATGGTTTCATGCCAGGAAAGAGCACTACAGATGCGATCTTTGCTCTGAGAGTGTTGATGCAGAAGTACAGAGAATGTCGGAAGGAGTTGCATTGTGTTTTTGTAGACTTAGAGAAAGCATATGACAGGGTGCCTAGAGAGGAGTTGTGGTATTGTATGAGGAAGTCAGGAGTGTCAGAAAAGTATGTAAGAATGGTACAGGATATTTACGAGGGTAGTGTGACAGCGGTGAGGTCTGCGGTGGGAGTGACGGATGCGTTTAAGGTGGAGGTGGGGTTACATCAAGGATCAGCTCTGAGCCCTTTCTTATTTGCAATGGTGATGGACAGGTTGACAGACGAGATCAGACAGGAGTCCCTGTGGACTATGATGTTTGCAGATGACATTGTGATCTGTAGTGAGAGTAGGGAACAAGTGGAGGAGACCGTGGAGAGATGGAAATATGGTCTAGAGAGAAGAGGAATGAAAATCAGCAGGACTAAGACAGAATATATGTGTGTGAATGAGAGGGAGGATAGAGGAATGGTGAAGATGCAAGGAGTAGAGGTGGCGAAGGTGGATGAGTTTAAATACTTGGGGTCAATAGTTCAGAGTAACGGTGAGTGTGGAAGAGAGGTGAAGAAGAGAGTACAGGCAGGATGGAGTGGGTGGAGAAGAGTGTCAGGAGTGATTTGTGACAGACGGGTACCTGTAAGAGTGAAAGGGAAGGTCTACAAGAGGGTAGTGAGACCAGCTATGTTATATGGGCTGGAGACAGTGGCATTGACAAAAAGGCAGGAGTTTGAGCTGGATGTGGCAGAATTAAAGATGTTAAGATTTGCACTGGGTGTGACGAGGGTGAACAGAATTAGGAATAAGTATATTAGAGGGTCAGCCCAGGTTGGAAGGTTTGGAGACAAAGCCAGAGAGGCACGATTACTTTGGTTTGGACATGTGCTGAGGAGGGATGCTGAGTATATTGGGAAAAAGATGCTAAGGATGAAGCTACCAGGTAACAGGAAAAGAGGAAGGCCTAAGATAAGGTTTATGGATGTGGTGAGAGAGGACATGCAAGTGGTTGGTGTGACAGAGCAACAGGAAGAAATGGAAACAGGTGATCTGCTGTGGCGACTCCTAATGGGAACAGCCGAAAGAAGATGATGATGATGATGATGATGATGAACTAATTCTGGGCAAAACTGCAATCCAAACTGTAGCTTGCTACAGATCCCCCACCATGCCCCAGGATTCCCACTCCTCTTTTCTTAATGTACTGGAAAATATTAGGGTTCAACCAAACACCCTAATAATGGACAATTTCAACTACTCCACCTTTAACTGGGAAAACTACTCATGTACCAACTCCTTCGCTCAACGCTTTCCGGAATTCATAAACTCCAATGCCCAGGATCAACTTATCCACACCCACACCAGGGGCAACAATATCCTAGATCTAGTCATTACCAACATGAGTGACTGGTGTTCCACACCTGAAGTTAACACCTCATTGGTCCGATCTGACCATAAGCTAATTACCCTAGATATCCACATCCTACCCACACCCCCCATTAAGGAAACCATGGTAAAAAATTTCTCCAAAGCCAACTTCATGCTTCTTAAGACAGAAGTGGTGAACTTCATGACACCCATGCAGATGGACAATACAGTTATGACTACTGAATCCTACACAATTGCACTTTATAAGCACTTACACGAGTGCATGGATCATGCTATCCCAAACAGAACCAAGACGCTATCCTCCAAAAAAGGAAGCCAATCTGGTGGTCCCCTGCCATAAACAAACTGTACAACAGAAGGAAGAAACTGTTGCAAAAGAGAGTAAAATCCCATGAGTGGAGGAGCTCCCTGGTCAGCCTCAGTAAAAAGCTGCGATCCCTGATAAAATCCTCCAAAGCTAGTTACAGAAACAAAATTACCACTGATTCTAAAAACAACCACAAACTATTCTATTACTATGTCAAGAATCTGAATGGCAACACTCAGATCTGCTCTGAGGTACAGCACAATGGCACTAAATATACAGACCCAACTTATATTGCCAACATCCTGGCAGATACGTTCAATACTAACTTTACCCCCTCTCACCCACTAAAGAGCCCATTTCTATACTGGAAGAATGCAGACTTCATGTAATCACAGCTGCACAGGTAAAAAACACACTCTCCAAAGCCAAGAACACAGCATCCATGGGACCAGACAACATCCAAGGCTGCGTTCTACACGAACTACAGAACAAACTGGCACCCCACCTAAGTACCACGTTCAGTCATAGCCTCACCTCAGGTTTTGTGCCTGCTGAATGGCGCACAGCGACGGTTATCCCACTTCACAAGGGGGGAGCCACCACAGACCCCAGGAGCTACCGCCCCATTAGCCTGACGAGCCTGGTCTGCAAGGCCATGGAACGTATCATCATGGAACTTATAAACAAAGACATTGGTACTCTCCAAACTCTGGACACCACCCAGTTCTAGTTTGTAAAAGACAGATCATGTCTCCTAAACCTGATTGACTTCTTTGAAGCAGTCACCAAAGCCGTAGACGAGGGTAAGGTGGTTCACACAGCCTATCTAGATCTTGCCAAGGCTTTTGACACCATCCACCACTCAGGAATTATAGATAAACTCACTAAACTAGGTATAAACCCCTATGTCACAAGATGGGTTGCCAACTGGTTCACTGACAGAACCCACACTGTGAAAGTAGCAGACTCCAAATCCGACTTCAGACCAGTGACAAGTGGAGTACCACAGGGTTCAGTCCTGGGTGCTCTCCTGTTTGGTATCTACTTCTCTGAAGTACAGGCTAACACAGAAGGGCTTTGGATAATGAAGTTCGCAGATGACTGCAAACTAGGAGCCATAATCAAAACTCCTAATGATGCGGGCATCCTACAAAAGGGCCGCACTGAGACAGATGCCTGGTGTCAAAGCCATGGCCTCAAGCTCAATGCCAAAAAGTGCATTGTCATCCCCTTTGGTAAAAACTCTGTACCCATGAGCTACAACATAGGCGGTAGTATACCTAACACTGAAAGTGTGATAAGAGACCTTGGAACACAGGTGGACAGTAGTCTCTCCTTTGATAATCACATCGCCACAGTAGTCAGGAAATCCTTCTACGTGGCACACCTCATCACAAAAGGTTTCTCATCCAGAAAAAAAGAGATCATTGTTCCCCTCTTCTCATCAGTCATTAGCCCCTTTTGGTATGTACCTCACAAGACATCTACAACAACTGGAAAGGCCGCAGAAATACCTCAGAAAGAGGATTACTGGCCTCAAACAGATGCCCTACACAGACCATCTCAAAAAACTCCAGCTTTACTCCGTCGCATATCACCTACTCAGAGGTGATCTTTGCCTAGCATACAAAGCTATGTCAAACCCAGAGCTATTGGACATGCTCTACTTAAAGAAGTACCAATCCCTCCAAGCTACACGCTGTAGGGACCTAAACCTTGTCACCACAATAAACAGAACATGCCAGAGGGATAGATTCCTGTCCCAGAGACTTTGCATACTCTGGAATAAACTACCTGTCTATATCAAACAAAGCTCCTCATTAGTACTCTTCAAGAAAAATCTTGATGATTGGATGGGAAATAGGAAATTCACCCCGGGGATCACTTCTGTGGCTCAGCTCGACAATGGCACAGGAAAATAATTTTCTTTGGTGGCAACAGCCAGTGTACCTTTTTGGCTGGGCTTGTATAGGCCCTAGGGCCGATAGCCTAGTACCTACTTATGAACCTATACTTATGTAAAATGCGTAGTATAGCATAAGTTCTATAATAAACTTGAACTGTATGAAACAGCTTAGACAAATATTATGAAAAGTAATTATGGACATCCCATTGTCGTTAAAGTATACTTCTGTTATACATCGGACCTCATCTTCTAAGGAAAATAAATAAGTGTGTGTATATATATATATATATATATATATATATATATATATATATATATATATATATATATATGGGTCTATATCACATAGTCGAAGTCTTACAACTTCAAACACGTAATGTTCGAACCGTTATGTTCGAAGTTACAAAACTTCGACTATGGATAAAAAAAAACAATGGAAAACAAAATAAACTGTTTTAAGTAGGGGGGCAAGCACCCCTGCACCCCCCACACACCCCCGCTACTTAAATATACCAACTCCAAGATCACACCCCGTTGAACAAAATGGAAACCTCTGCTTATGGAGATTTCCATTCAAACACTTGAACGTTTACAAATTTGAACTTGTGGTCATGACCATATGAGGTTCAAACTTGTAAAAGTTTGACTATGTGATATATATCTTGTGATATACTTATCTGGCACATTGCTTTGTTTAGCACATGTCTATCAGTGTTTGTGCTCCAAAATTTGAAATAAAACTTTTAAATTAAATCCAAATATCTGTAATCATTGTAGAAGTAAACCAGAAAATAGTGTTTATGACAAACGGGGGCAAATGGAGAAATAACCATGTAATGGGACACTGGAATGGCAGTGGGGGTACCAAAATTACCTGCATTTTGCTTTCATGTACATGTCCAGAATTTTTGACATGAAAAGTTGGCAACCCTATCCCACACAACATGGCTTCCAACCTTACCATAGTGCTAACACTGCACTTCTAACATATATAGATACTGTCAGTAAAGCTAGAGATAATTGCAAACTGGTGTCTTCCTTATTTCTAAACTTGTCTACAGCCAGCAAACAGTTTGTCACAGCAAACTTGTACTTTGAATATTCTCATGAGGTCTCTCTTAGCCTAGCCTTCTATGGTTCAAAAGCTACTTACATAATAGGTATCAGTCAGCAAAACGGCACTTCATCCTCTCTCCCATTTATGTAATTATTTATTTATCATATTGTCAGATGTCTGATCATATCATAAATAAATAATGAACTAAATGCAGTCCTTGAATGTGAATACAGAATGTGTTACACATCTAGTACGGCTGCCTCAGCTAGAATACAGCCAGGCAGCTGTCTGTAATGATCACCACCAGTTAACATACGTCTGTCCATAGTTTACAGCTGCAGCGGCTATGCTTTACAGCCATATTGCTCTACGGCAAAGTGCTGCTGCAGCCAGTTGGTTTTGGCAATGTAGCTTACAGGGCAATGTCTTGTGAGCTACATGCCGGAACCCATATATATATATAGATATATGTGTGTGTGTGTGAGTGTGTGTGTGTGTGTATATATATATATATATATATATATATATATATATATATATATATATGAGTGTGCTGGATAGGGGCAAGGAGGGTAATATTTTTTCTGGGGATAGGGCCCTATTTTTATATTATACAGACAGAGAAGATATAAGGGAGAAGTATAAAAGTGAAATAAGGTAAAATGGGGGGGGTAGACAAGTGCGCAGTGGCAGACAGACAGACATACATAAAATAGTACAGGTAAAGAGCGGAGGTAGTGCACACATTAGTATGCAAAGGTGTGGAATCGGAAGAGGACAAACAGGGTAAACAAACAGTGATGAGGAGGGTTAGAAAGTGCATAGAGTCCTTACTGACATAAGAGGAAGGCAGCACACATGGCTGGGGACATTGCAGGAATACATCACCATATCATGGAGCAGGATGGCAAGTGGATAGGCCACCTCCCCCTAGCCAGCCAGGCAAGCGAATCTGCATTTGCCATCTTGATTGTATATCTGCTCGCTGTGCTTTCCACTGCAGCCTCCACTACCTACTGTAAAAGTGGATGGACCACACCAGGTAATGCAGGTGGCTCTCCCACCACTAAGGGCTCAGAACCTCCCTCCAGTAAGGCAGTTCTAGACTCATCACCTTGGAGCACCTCCACCACAGCTTCAGAAAGGCAGGTCATAGTGAATCTGCCTGCCAAGTAAATCTATTATCCAGACCTTTAGTGAAGAGACAAACTGGGAAGTTATCCATAAGTGAAGCTATAATAACATTGGACTGAATGTCTATAACAGACATGCCACCACTTGTGGAGGTAGATAACTGTGGCTGGTCACAAATCTTTCCTACCTTCTGTGGGGGGTAACTAGTTGTTGTCATGATCTGTCCATGCTGAAAGAGAAAGGGCACATCAGAAAACCATGATAACTCAAAGGTAAGACAGGAGAACAGCACATACAATCCCATACCTGTGTCTCCCTAGCTGTGTGCCAGGCAGCAGACAAAAGTGTGTTCCCTGCACGTATATTAATATTATACATATGGACACACTAGGAAGTGTGTAATAACTCTGACATTATGCAATGCAACTCCACCATAGAACAGGTTCCTGGAGGAACCCACAAGAAACATTGTAAGAACCCTGCATTCAGTACAAACACAACCATCTCCACCTGACATGGAAGATCCACACACAAATTAGAAGACACATATGTCCTAAAATGGCCTTAGCAAATACTTCTCAGTAGCAACAACAGACCAGAACATAAAAGGAAAAATAAAAACAAGAAAAAAAATGTCATTTCACTTCCTATTACATTCAGAACATTATTACCTAACCTTCATTTCCCATGCACGGAAGTCATTTGGGTTCTGGCACTGCAGGCCATCAAAACGATGTTTCCCATCCTGGTGATCATATGGCTGAGGACAACTTCTTAGACAAGTAGTACCAGGCATCAGCTTTCTTAAATGTACCAACATAGGCATTAGTTGTCACTCCTTGAAAAGGCTGTGAAGGTGAAAAAGCATGATCTTGATCTCCTTTATGCACCACATAGGCACTGTCGGGGGGGGGGGGGTACTAGCAGAAGCTGCCATTCAAATGAATATCCCCTTAAATGAAACAAAATGATAGCCTGTGAATCATGCTCACAGCATACATTTTGCAGGTATAAAGTAGCATGGCTGTGAGGAGGAACACAGTATCATGACAGTGTATTTTAAGATGTTGTTTTTTCCATTCATAAGGATATGCACTCTTGCATTGCTGAACACTTTACAAAAAGCTGGCAGCAGGAATAAGTGTGCCTGCATGAGCATGTTGCTTGCAGACTGTCTTGACAACAAGGCAGTACACAATATTAGGATAACTTATCCCTCCCTGTACATTCCTGTCACCGTTATGTTGATTTTATGACCTGCCTAAACTATACTTTGGCGTAGTGTTGTGAGTACTGCAGTCATATGCCCTACAACGTTCTAGGGTACAGCCATGTCAGTGACAGGTAACAAGGTGCCCACACGTGTAGGCAGCAGGGAAAACTGCCTTACCACAAATATATGTTTTTCATAAAAAATGGTACACATTTCCCCACTGGTAAAAACATACCCATGATGTCTGTAAAAAGCATTAGTAAAAGAAAATCTGATGCACTGGTATTGTAATGTAATTCATCACTGCTGTAATCAAACTAGGAGGAAAGACAATTTGTGGCACATAAAAATAAATTCCTACGTTACATACACACACACATACACACACACACACACACACACACACACACACACACACACACACATAGACACACACACACACACACACACACACACACACACACACACACACACACACACACACACACACACACACACACACACACACACACACACACACACACACACACACACACACACACCAGACAGAACTTCTCTGTCTCACAAAGGAGTTTCCATTACATCTCTGGATGTCTCATACAATAAAAAGTGCATGCTCAGTTTGTGCCACTAGAGGAAGACAGAGATTAACGGATGATAATGGCAAGACATTAACTTGTATATGAAAAGACAAAATGTTCTGCTGTATTAGTATTATAAAACTAACAAGTTAGCCTATTAGATCAATCTTTCATTAATGAGTATGATAAGAAATTGAAAAGAAGAAATACTGTTGCAACCTAAAAAAGAGGTTCCGAAGCAAAGTCTGCTTAACAGATTTAATCCATCAGAGAATCCCTCTTTAAATGGAGGTGAAATGCCATATATGTGTGCGAAGCATTACCACATAGATTCATCAAGCCTTTCTCATTATGCTTTCCAGATAACCCTCATGAAAGGTGAAATAAAAAAGAGCTTAATATTCTAAGTCTCACAGATACAACATACCCTTCGGGAAAAACAAGGTTACCCCTAGCTACCATATAGATGGCAATCCACTGAGCACAGAAAAAGTCATCAGGGATCTGGGGACCCAGGTTGACAGTAGCCTTTCGTTTGACACTCATGTTGCTAAAGTAGTTAGGAAAACCTTCTATATCGCCCACCTGATCATGAAGGGATTCACATCTAGATCAAGGGAGGTCATCGTCCCCCTGTACTCATCACTCATTAGACCTATGATTGAGTACAATGCCCGTTCGAATGTATCTGACCAGACACCTGCTGCAGCTTGAAAGGCCCCAAAAGTTCCTCACCAAAAGGATAAAGGGTCTCAAAATATGTCTTATGCTGCCCGACTGAAAGAACTCCAGCTCTATTCAGTCTCATACCGCTTGCTCAGAGGTGACCTGTGCCTGACATATAAGGCCATGTCAAACCCAGATTTGATGAATATGCTTCACCTCAAAAAATCTAGATCCCTCAGAACCACAAGGGCGGGAGACTTAAACCTTGACACGGTTATAAATAGAACGTGCTGGAGGGACAGATTCATCACCCAGAGACTCCCTATGCTGTGGAACAAAATCCCGGTACATGTGAGGCAGAGCACCTCTCTGGCCTTGTTCAAGAGGAATCTTGACCAATGGATGGGAGATTGCAGATATACCCCAGGGATTACTTCAGTGTCACTGCTTGACAGAGGCACAGCAAAATGATAGGCATAGTTTTTATTCAAACTAAAGAGGTGGCGAAAGCCACATAACTATGGGCTAGGCTTATAAATGCCCTTGGGCAGATAGCCTAGTATGAACCTATGAACCTATGAACCTGTAAGTCAGTGATTTGCTGTTCCTAGCCACTGATCTTTGCAAGAACTGTCAGAGAAACAAATGATGTACCCCACCCAAAGCAGTCTGTAATTTGGGGTGCCTGTTTTTTTGCTCCTAATATTCTTCCTAAACCATCTTATCCTATAATTTTGATACTTGTTAAATGCAGCACTTCATTGTCAGCTCATTTTTCTCTGTTGTTGAACCTACTGATCAGAAAACAATCGTAGCATGACCTTTGAACTTCATTTTTAGTATTGTCATTCATGAACACAGTAGATGTTAACTAACAAGGGCGGTTGTCCTGTGAGTATGTTGTTTACCTTAGATAGTAAAGAAGGATATACGTAGGCTTGCAATTAATTACTAAACACTAATCAGACATTTCACTATGCAGTTTGATGTAAGAATACATGCCAAAATTAATGCCACCATGCACACAGTGTGCCTAAACAGATGTAGTTGTGCTCATAATTAATGGAGAGTTCAAACTGATATGGCCATAGAGTTATGGTTTGTCTTAAACAGTAATGAAAGACATTATTTCATCCTCTACTGCTCTGAGTATTTCTTCCAGTTACAGGAACCTGCATTCATCCCTTTGAACAGTCTGGCCTCCAGTTTGCTGTACTGATGTGTTAAAAGGAGGACACATTGTTACAAAAGGATAATGTCCTGGGAGCTCCAGCACACCAAAACTAAATACCGTTTGCATATACATGTAAAACTAAATTTACTAACTTGCTCATGCCATTTACTATGGTGTATAGTGCTATAGTACACTAGAGAAACGTGCAACACAAAGTAGGCTCAATACAGATACCATGCTCAAGGCAGGTAACATTTTGATCTTTGAAAAAACAGAGACTATATGTGGGGTATATAATAAATACAGAAAAGCTACTGCTAAGTGTCAATGGGCAGGTCCCTACTATCATTGCATTTAAGAAGAGCTAATGCAGTAGGGACACTGAAAACAGTGCTATGTGCAAGGACGAAAACGCGTATATGGTGTACTGATTCTAAAAGCGTTTATACTGTTGTTTGTAATACAGCCTCCGTGTAATCTAAAGTTATTTTTGGAATAAACTTTGCGAACTGTGTTTCAATGGTCCCTGGCACTATTTGGATTACTTAACACTGAAAACAGTACTTAGTTTGCTGCTAACAGCAACATACATTACTAGCAGCAGTACATGCAAAATGAAAGACAGTAGTACTGATTAATAAGGAAAAGTGGCGCATAGATGACTAATAATACTAGAAAAACAGATATTATTAGCAAGTTTTGTATTCAGTTAATAAAAACGGACACAAAAATATTGAAAACTTTAAAACCAATTTTAATAAACACAAAATAGTAACTGGTAAGCACTAATAATGAAACAAACAGGTTTCTTAAACAGCAGTTTTACAAACACTGCAAAACAAAACTGCAGAAATTAAAGTGTGGCCTAATAATGCCACCAAGGGCTCCTTAAAGTTAAATTACAAACATCAAATTGTAAGTTTTACATGAAACCTTGAGAGAGATTGGATTTTCACCTGTAATTATTTTATATTACATTACCTTTTGCTCTAAGAGCAGTTTTTGCTATTTTGTTAATTGGCTCGACAAATGACCCTGGTTGTAAAATACATGGGCTCATTTGAAGATTACAAAACATCCCTTACATGTAGATGGTATGTGAGGGATGATTGTGAATCTGCTGTCAGAAACACAAGCAAATAACTAAAATATTTTACATTCTTCAGAGCAAAAAAGACGATCACAAGGAAGCAATATACAGTGTTTTAGACATGATGAAAAGTCAGCTGCATTGCTTTTCACAAGCACTGTCAGAAACACTAGCAAAAAGTTGAAACTGATTTTATCTGAGCCAAGCGGAGGCATTCTTGCTTTGCAGTTTATGAGTACAATAATCACAGGAAGGCAATTTATAGTATTTTGCTCTCAATTTAAAAAAGACACTGCTTTCATAAGTGCTCTTAGAAATAACAGGCAACTGGAACTGATTTTACATAATTTAAAGATGAAAAGGAGATCACAGAGACTAGCAGGATTCAGAAAGGCTTACCACGGTGTGAAAGCCTTAGCATGGTAGGTTTCCACACTGCAGTAAGCTTTTCCTAGTCAGCTGGTGCATGGTTTCACTAGGAAAGGTGCATACTAATCCAGCAGTCAGGGGAGCATGGTTTCACTAGGAAAGGTGCATACTAATCCAGCAGTCAGGGGAGCATGGTTTCACTAGGAAAGGTGCATACTAATCCAGCAGTCAAGGGAGCATGGTTTCACTAGGAAAGGTGCATACTAATCCAGCAGTCAGGGGAGCATGGTTTCACTAGGAAAGGTGCATACTAATCCAGCAGTCAGGGGAGCATGGTTTCACTAGGAAAGGTGCATACTAATCCAGCAGTCAGGGGAGCATGGTTTCACTAGGAAAGGTGCATACTAATCCAGCAGTCAGGGGAGCTGTTAATGATGATTAGCTATGTGATTGTCCACAGAAATCGCAGTGGCATCTTAGAATCAATTCCGCAGAGTAAGTCAAAGAAACACTCTGCTTAGCTAATTTTTCCCATAAGAGGAAAAAGTGGATACTGTTATTTGACAATGCTCATTGAGTCACTACTATGGGAGTAGTTGCGGCATATGTAAAGTACAGTAGAGACGTGTTTATTTATGTGTGTGTTTGTATCTGTGTGTTTGTGTGTGTGTGTGTGTGTGTGTGTGTGTGTGTGTGTGTGTGTGTGTGTGTGTGTGTGTGTGTGTGTGTGTGTGTGTGTGTGTGTGTGTGTGTGCGTGCGTGCGTGCGTGCGTGTGAAGGTCTGTGTGCATGATGGCATGGCGTGAGGGTCATGATTGTGTCTGAATGAATGTGTGAGTATTGGAGCTTTGTCTTATGTAGGAGTGAATTTTTGGACAGCTTGTCTGTGCATATTTGTGTGTGCGCACGCGCGCGCGCGTGTGTGTGTGTGTGTGTGTGTGTGTGTGTGTGTGTGTGTGTGTGTGTGTGTAAATGTATGAGTACAGTGTGTGTGTGTGTGTGTGTGTGTGTGTGTGTGTGTGTGTGTGTGTGTGTGTGTGCGTGTGTGTTTGTGTGTGTGCGTGTGTGTGTATGTGTGTGTGCATGTGTGTGTGCGTGTGTCTGTCTGTCTGTGTGTTTGTCGGTCTGTCTGTCTGTATCTGTGAGTAGGGGGTGCCTAGGCTACTGTGATGTGTGGGCTAATTGGGAGAACTCTACTGCTGTCAGGTCTGACAGTGCAGTATCTGGTTCAAAGCCTTTAATGATCTGTTTCTCTTTGTGGTTCGATTATGTCTGAATCAGAGATTCTCTTCATTGTCCTAACTGCCTAACCCATGTTGGCCAGTTAACAGGGACAAATAGAATATGTGTGAATCCTAGGGAACATGCAGCATTGTGTTCTTTTTAAAAAAAATTCAACTACATTGTTTTCACAATCAATATCAGAAGAACTGACAAATAATTAACACTGACTTTACCCAAAACGGCTGAAATATTCTTATTTAGAAGTTTATATAAAGATGATGAGGCAACAAACAACATTTTGCTATCAATAAATAATGAGAAAAAGTATAGTCCTTTCACAAGCACTGTCAGAAATGCTAGTAAAGAGTTGTGAAGGAAAGCATGAAGTAGTGTCATGGGAACAGAACTGTTGGACTACAGATTTTATTCATTCTCTCATGTGCCTTATGGGGCAGTAATATGCAGTTAATGCAGAGGAAAATTAAATTATACTGCTTTCATAAATGCTGTCAGGAGTGCTAGCAAACAGTTGCAACTGAAAGCCAAAAACAGCTCTGCAGGATGGAGATGTTATTTTATGTTAAATAATAACTTGATCTACAGTTGTTGTTTTTCATTTGGTCTTCAACCTATGGGACCTCTGGGGGACTCGGATCCGGCACGGATCCAACTCGGCCTTATAATCCAGCATCGGAGCCAAAATCCAAACACCTTCCTCTACCAAACCTCCCACTAGGCCTGAACTGGCCCAGGGTTCTCCTCAGCTCCGGTCTCCCCACCTCTCCCCAGAGCCGGAGAGTTCCCAGGCCAGGTCTCCTACCTCTGCTTCCCCTCGGTGCCATTCCAGGATGGGGTCAGTAGCTTCCTCTGTCTGGTCCACTCAGAGTCTGTTGAAAGCTGAGATGGACACGATGATGCTGAAGTTGCTTCAGGTCCAGATTCAGCTTGGGGTCTTGGTTGCTTTATTCCCTTCCAGAGACATGAGTATTCAGTCCGGTTTCCTACCGATATCTCCTTCTCTGATCCAGCCTTCGGCTTCAGAGTCCTTGGGTCCAAGGTTTCCTTGTGTGGAGGCATCAGAGCCAATGGTCCCTGGTACCTCGATGCTGACAGTTATCTCGAGCTGTTCAGCTCCAGTGTCTTTGGACCAGACTGACTCATGGAGCCGTAGCTTTGGCATCAGCTAAGAGGCTGTCGGAGTTGTCCCTTCCCCTCAGGGCTTTGACACTGGGAATCTCGGCTCCAACTCCCCCTTCGGCACTGGGGGTGACAGTCCAGGGGGCTCCAATGCTGACAGTTTCGGCTCAGGCTGCACTGCCTTCTGGGATCCACTCACCTTCAGCTTTCAAGGTAGTGGAGAGGGTCCTCTCAGCTCCTTCGAGAGCCTCCCTGGCTCCTTCTGTTTCTGACCCAGAGTCATCCATCCTGCCCCCTCAGAGACAGCATGTTGCCAGACTACTCCAGGAGTTTCCTCTTCAGGAATCCCCATAGCTTCCGAATCCTCCCAGAGACCTCTCCCAAGGAGGTGCCTTGGAAGCATATGTGCAAGAGGAGACATTTAGATTCCCCCTCAGAATCTCTCACGGAAAATACAAATTTGGATGAAGGGGAGGGTTCCCGCCTGATCCCCCTGGCAATGTCTCTTTTGGGGACATCATGGAGATTCTGTATCAGAGAGGTGGGTGGCCTTTCCTTAAACGCAACCCTGACAAATCTGTATTCCTGGAGGCATTTGGTACATGGCCTTCTACATCTTGGGTGCCCCCCCCTTCGGATTCTTTGGTGGATCTTATCTCTAGTAGGGCATGGAAGGAACTGGACATGGTTGAGCCTATCCCTAAGTGCCAGACAAGGTTCTTAGTGCTCTTTCGAACAGGCTCTATTGGTCTAAGGGTTCCCTAGTCAATGATATGGTGGTTGCGGCGGCCGCCAAAAAGGAGCTGGCCCAGGATTGCTCCTTGGTCCATCCTCTGGACAGGGAGTCTATGGTGATGGACCACTTTGGGAAGCAAGTTTATGCTTCAGCCACCTTTACTCTGCGTGTGCTGAATTATTTGGCCAATTGTCACCAGACTGCAGAGGGACTTAGTTAAGGAAGTCTGTGAGTCTGTTCCAGGGTCCATGTTGGCAGAGGAGAAAAGGTGTTCTCTTCCCTTAGGCCGTCTTAACTGCCATTTCTAACACTTCCATGAGGCTACTTTCTCATGCGACTGAGGGTGCCTCTAGGGTGGCCGGGATGGGCGTTGCCATTAGGCAGCATGCCTGGCTCTGGCTTTATGCTTTTTTGGACCCCTTTAAGGCATTGTTCACAAATGCACCCTTTGATGGGTCAACTCTGTTTGGAAAAACTGTTCATGACACTCTTACCCAGAGCAAGAAGGATGGGAAAACCTTGTCTGCTGTCAGATCCGCACCTCATCTCCACAGTGATCCTTCTCAAGGAATCAGCATGGGGCCAAGAAGTCATGGTTTTGGAAGTCTCAGGGATTTCCCCAAGAAGCTGCAGGTCAGTCTTCTGCTAGGGGCAGAGGGGGAAACAACAGGTGCCACCAACAAAGTAGAGGGTGTCTGAGAAACCAGGGGTCTCGAGATTCATTCTCGGACAGACCCTTTCAACAGTCCTGAAAGATTGCCTGACTGCTCTACTCTGGATGCAGTTGGGGGGCATCTATTCCTGCACCCAACAGCCTGGGAGTCCATCACAAATGATCGTTGGGTGCTTCAGATCATATCCAGAGGTTATTTCATCCACCTCCTTCATCCACCTCCTCTGAAGAAATCCTCCCAGACATTCCACCCAGTCAATGGGAGGCAGCAGCCATAGAAATCGCCAAGCTGCTCAAAAAAAAAAAAAAGTCATCCAGCCCATCCAGTCTGGATCAGGCATTTATTCCAGGTTCTTTTTGATGCCAAAGAAAACAGGGGACTTATGACCCATTCTGAATCTTATGACCCTGAACCTGGCCGTTGCCAATAGGAAGTTTTGGATGGCCATCCTTCAGTCCATTCTGCCCTTTCAGCAGGTAAACAACTGGATGTGCTTGGCAGACCTTCAAGATGCATACTATCATGTGAAAATGAACAGATGCTCCAGACACTTCCTTCGCTTCTGGCTGAGGTCCAGTCATTTTCAATTCAAAGTGCTCCCCTTTGGACTCACCACTGCCCATGGGTGTTTGCCAAAGTGATGGCGATATTGGTAGCTCACCTTCAAATGCAGGGGTTTCAGGTCTTTCCTTACCTGGACGATTGGCTCCTTTCTGCTCCCTCCAGGCATTGACTGAGTCAGGCCAGAGATTACCTGCTCCTCCTAACTCCCTCCCTGGACATTATGATCAGTCTAGCCAAGTTGAAGTTGGATCATGTTCAGGTGTTGGACTTCATAGGTGCCTGACTGGATACGATACAGGGCAGGGTTTTTCTGCCTCTGGACAGGTTATTGTCACTCGAACTGCACGTGAAGTCTATTCTTCAGTACCATCTCCCCTCAGCAGGTCTGGTTCTTCAGGCATTGGGGTCCATGGCAGCTACGATTACTCTTCTACCAATTGCACATTTTCTCATGTGAATTCTCCAATGGCCTATAGCAATACAGTGGTCCTTTCTCGTGCTTCCTTTATCGTAAACGATTCAGATATGTCGAGTTTGTCAGGATTCTTCGGTGGTGACTTCAGTCCCTGGATCTTCTTCTGGGCCACCCATTTTTTCTTCCTTCCCCTCTGATCACAGTGACCGCGGACACCTCATACTCAAGTGGGGGGCATTGCATAGGATGGACAGTCCAAGGCATGTGGTCCAACTTGGAGACCAATCTGCATATCAGTGTCCTGGAAATGAGGGCAGTACTTTTGGTGTTGCAATCCCTTCAGGCCTTTCTTTCTACCAAGACTATTGCCATTCAGATGGACAACATGTCAGCAGTCTGGTACATCAACAAATGGGGGACCGGATGTTATCCCCTTTAGCACGAGGCCATGACACAGTGGGAGTGGACAATCTCTTCCAGTCACTTTCTGGTGCAACACACATTCCAGGGAAGTCCAACATACTAGCAAACAGGCTCAGCAGAACCATTCTGATGCCTTATGAGTGGTCTCTCTGTAACAGACACAATATTTCAAAAATGTGGTTATCCTTGCTATGATCTCTTCACCTCTCCTTCCAACACAAAGTGCAGCGAGTTCTTCTCTTTGATCCCCCCCCCCCCCAGGGGAGTCCCCCAGAGATGCACTGGTCCATGTTTGGCCCTCCTGTCTATTTTATGCTTATCCTCCCATTCCTCTAATCCCCAAGTTTATTTAGAAAGCATGATGGTTGAAAAGCAAAGTCATCCTCATTGCACCCTTCTGGCCTCATCAAGTATGTTTCCTCACTCTATGGTCTTACCTAGTGTGTCCTCCCTGGACTCTGGATCTGGTCTTGGATCTTCTTACACACTCTTCAGGGGTCCCTCACCCAGACTTAGTCTGAAGCTCACCTCTTGGCTGCTCCAGTTCCTCTGATGTCCAGGACTCCCGGGCTGTCTTCACCAGTCAAAAAGATCTTGGTTGCGGCTCACAAGGCATCTACTAGGAAGATTTATTTCAGTAAGTGGAAATGTTTTTCTGTCTGGGCTTCTCAGCATAATCTGGATCCATTTATAGCTCTTGTTCCTGCCATGTTAGATTTTCTAGCCCATATTTTTTCACAACAGTGCTAGTTTTTCAATGATTAAAGTTCAATTGGTCGCAATTTCAAATTTCCATGTGGGAGAGAATTCAGCCTCTTTGGCATCTTCCACACTATGCAAGGCCTTTTAAAAGGGTACATTCCTTTTTAGGTCTCCTATCAAAGACCCCACGCCTCCTTGGGATCTGACACTAGTTTTACAGGGCCTAGTCTGCCCTCCATTTGAACCAGCTGCCACTGTCAGTTTACAGTTTTTATCTTGGAAGATGGCCTTCTTTGTGGCTATCACTTTGGCCAAAAGGGTTTCTGAGCTGTATATATTGTCCATTAAGCCCTCGTACCTTCTCTTTCATAAGGACAGGGTGACTTTTTCCACTAACCCTTCTTTATTACCGAAGGCGGCTTCTGAAGCTAATATTAACCAGGTGATTAATTTGCCAGTTTTCTCCACGAATTATCAGAACAAAGGGAAATGAAAATTGCATTTACTTGATGTCCACAGACAGCTGTGATTTTATTTGCATAGAACCAAAAGTTTTCGTCAGTCAGATTAACTTTTTGTATCCTTTCCTAAGCTATGTCTGGGAAAGCCTATTTCTAAGGTCACTCTTACTCATTGTATTTCCAGTTGTATTTCAATGGTTTATCATTCCAAGGGTCAGTCTCTACCTGGCCCTGTCTGGGTGCATTCTACCTGACCAGTGTCTACTTCTGCAGCCTTTTGGTCTAGGGTTCCTCTTGACAATATTTGTTCGGCTGCTACTTGGTCTTCTTTGCATACTTTTATCTCTCATTACAAATTGGATATTCTCTCTAGGAGCAGGGCTTCCTTTGCCTCAGCCGTGCTCCGGAACATCCTTCTATGAGGGCCTCCCAAGGTTGTTGTATCTAGGAACTTTGTCCCGTAGGTTGAAGACCAAATGAAAAACAACAACCGCTGATAAAGAAGTTGTGTACTTATGATAACATTCTATCGGAGTTGTTGCTTTTCATTTGTCTTCAGCCATCCCTCCCTCCTTCCCCCTGCCTTTTTTGGGCTGTGTAGTGGACTGGACAGAGGTAAGTGCAGGCCTTTTCTTGGCTCGGGTTTAGTCTTTGTGTTACCTAGGCCTTTATATGGTTAGGGAATTATTTTTTTCTGCTGCAGAGGATTAGTGCTGTTCTGCAGCAAACTCGATATGAGGGGAGGAGAAACAGCAGGGCATTATGGTTAGGGGAGGAGCTCGGATTTCAACTCTGATGCTGAAGTATAAGGCCGAGTCAGATCCATGCCAGATTCAAGTCCCCCATAGGTCCCATAGGCTGAAGACAAATAAAAATCAACAACTCAGATGGAATGTTATGGTAAGTACATAACTTCTTTTTTTGCCCCATAATTAGTAATTGCTTACTAACAGTAGTGCTACTGGCCCAGTCCACAGTACCCAATGTCCACACTGGGTCTACCAGCTATGCTCCAACCCCCTGGACATTCTCCTTTTTTTGCTGGGGTCAGTTGTGGATCCTGGTGGTGTCCTGGAGGCTGGTATTATCTGTGCTTCCTTGCAGAGAGAATTTTTATGACCTAGCCACTTCCCTTTCTCCACCCACCACACTCATTGTTTATATCCAAGGGCAACTACCCTCCTTGGATTACACCCCCTTTAGAAAGCATGTCAATGAGCGTCCTCCCACTTCAGATAGCATGCTCATCCCCTTCACTGTCATGCTGTCAGTCGCTCAAGCCACGAATGGAGCCCATGTCAGCTGGGCAGTAGTCAGGACTTTATCCCTAAGCCTCCAGAGCATCTTGCCAATTACTTTTTGTAATATCACATATTGGGCAACGAATGAAGGATATAGACCATTGGGCCTTCCTGAGAATACATACAGTTATTCAGTTAGTTTCAAAATCAGTCTGCTTTTACTTACTAAATACGTTTGTCAGAAGCTGCAAAACAATTTATTTTATTATTTCAAAAAATGCAAGACCTCCACTGCTGTGACACTACTTAAGACTTTCATATACAATTGTTTGCTAACAATTCTGACAGGTCTTGTGAGACTAATGTAATTCTGCAGCTGTCTATTACATTTTGCAGTCTAGTTTACCTTTCTGAAAATCATCTGCACAAAATAAAGCACTATCATTCTGTCTTTATTCAAATAAGTATAAAATTTGTTGGTTCATTTCAAAATGAATCAGCTGTTAGTATGCACACACTTAAAATGAAGCAAAACTATTTTGATTATTTTGCCTAAAATTATGCCTGCTCCTATAGCACTGCTTCAAGTTTTCTACTTCAGTTATTTGCTAGCACTTTTGACAGCATGTGTGAAAGCAATGCCAGCTGATGTTTCCTTCCTGAACATCTGCCTAGTACTTTTATGTACTACGTATCGGAGAATAATATAGTCATTGCATCTGTCTGTATTGGTTCAGTTCAAAGTAAATCTGCTGTTCATTGGCATAAACTTATTATGCAGAAGAACAACTTATTTTAATATTTCAAATAAAGTAACAGCTTCATAGCCCTGCTACTACTTCAGGCTTTCCTTTGGATTATACATATAATACCTTTCTTCACTTTTCCCTTGTTATTATAGGCAACACATAAAGCATGATGCAAAACAATCTGTGTTTGTCATATCTGGTGTTGCTACTAATAGGTCAGAGAAAAACTCATTGTGTCTCAGGGGAGTTGCTGTCCTCTGAAAGATGTCTTTCTTCATGTATTTGTTGAAATCCAGCAAGAGAGATGTGAAACTAGATAAAGATGATGACGAGAACTGATATTTTCCACATGTAGAAGAAATCTTCCCTTGAAGATTGGTCAACACACACACAGTGTCATATTTTTCTTTTTTTTAACAAGAAACATCTTTATTAAATTATCACATATGACATAGGCAATCATACATTTACAAAAATGAAAACAAACCACACTGACAATTTTCATTGCAAATATTATACATCACAATCCAAGCTGACATAAATGTAGTTGCAAACATTATACATCACTTATAATCCATCCAGTCATTGTCAGTCAAACATTACTGCATTCAAATATACCTCTCAACCTCCTAGAGAAAGAATTCTGGACAAAACCGTAAATAAAAGTGGGACAAAGGCCCCAAAAGAAGGACAATTTTTAAATATTGTTCTTACAAACATAAAAAGTTTATAGAATAACAGGTTTTGCATTAGCATGAATTTTCTGAAGGGCACAAAGTCTGAAACCCGAATGTCTGTCATTATTTTCTAATTTCAGTCTATAATGGTTTGCCACTAATTTGCCAGAAAACCACAATTTTATGAAAAACTGACCAAAAATGTATGGCAAAAATCTGGACATTCTGCGAAAATCTGTACAGTTGACAGGTATGCATTCAAATCCTGGCTTCTTTTAAACTGCGTTCCTCCTCTGTAAGTATCATTCCCACAATTCCCATTTTTTTCTATGTAATTTGCTCCTACCTTTTCTAAACATCCCAGTTCCAGATATTTTATCTCTGTTACTATATTCACTACTTCTAGTGAAGTTGGTTTAGACTTTTATATCCATTTTCTGGTAATTGCTTTTTTGGCAGCCACACTAGTTAGACTCAGCAAGACCTTACTATATTTAGGCAATTCCGATTCTGTATCATAGCTGAAAAAATCATCTCCTTAGTTACACCAATTTTCTCACCCAGTATCTCTGACAGAGCAGTCTGCAGGGAATCTTTATAGTCTATCAATTTATTATACTTCCAAAAAATATGTTCCCAGTTACCTATTTCTTCCCCATCGCACCTCCAACATTTGCTGTCTACCTGAAGAAAAATTATTTGGAGACTACTTGGGGTATAAATATACCTATGTAAACAATTCCAAGCAAATATCCTAAATCTTCTAGACTTTGTTGCATATTTGGGACAAATACATATATCCCCCATTGTTTCTTTGTAAATTACTTATCCATTCTCTCTTCCCACTCTTCTTAACCTCATCTGATTGATTCTTAAAGTTATCATGCATTATTTTGTATGCTCTACTAATTACCACTTTTTTAACAGCAGCTTCTGTTCTAGATCCTACTAAAAACTCTACCACTACTGGTCTTTCACTTAGGATCCCCTTATTTCTTTCTCTTTGCTTATACTCTGATGTCAGCCCTTGATAGGGAATGCAATATCTATCCTGCAGTCCTTCCCATTCTATTACCTTTCCCTCTCTAATTATTTGCTCCCAATACCTAGGTTCTTTTACCTGTTTTCTCCAATAAATTCCAGCTCCCTCTTGCCTATTGTCTGTATCCCTAATTGCATTCATCCTTTCATCAGAATCTCCTTTCACCATTCCCATGTTGGCTTAGTTTTTAGAATACTTTCTGCTACTTTATAACTACAATATTCTGCATGGTTATTGTTATTCTCCTTAAGGATCTGCATCCAAAATCCCAGTCTCTCCTTGTTTCTTAAGCTTTCCCCCAATTCCATCATCATCCCTTTCCACTTTGAATTACAGGTTTTTGCTTGTGCTCCGTATAGGAGCCTTAACTGTATAACTCTGAAATATCCCTTCAAATTGTGTTATCCCAAACTGCCTTGTTCAATTGGAAGAATTAGCTGATCCCACTTGACTCTTACCACCTTCCCCTCCCAGATAAAATCCTTCAACTCTTTAATAATTGCTATTCACAACTTCTCCACTGGTTGATAAAACTATGCCTGACCTATGTATAAAACTAAAGGGACTAAAATCATTTTAACTGCTTGTATCTTGCTATTCATATCCATATATAGAGCTTCCAATTCCTCAGTTTTTGTATTATCTTCTGCTTAGTCTCTTCCCACATATCCTTAGCTGCCACATCAGAATCCTTTTTAATGCATACGCCTAAGTACTTCATTTTATCATGTCCCCACAAGTACGGATATTGCTGAACCAATACTTGTGTGGGTACATAATTTACAGCTATTGCCTTTGTTTTAGCTTCATTAATTTTGTATCCTGAAAAGATTTGAAACTGCCTCAAAATGTTCCACAACACTGAAATATCCTTTTCTGTTTTTATCAGGTATAAAATAATATTATCTGCACATAGATCCAGCTATTCCTGATTACCATTATATCCTTGAATTTCTGAGTCTTTTATTTTCTTTGCCAAGTTGTTCTAAATATAGTGAAACAACAAAAGGGAAAGAGGACACCCTGCCTGTTTCCTTTGCTCAAAATTAAGTTATCAAAGAGAAATTCACCCACTTTAATTTTTGCCTCCAGTCCCTCATATATTCTCCTAATCAACCTTATAATTTTATCAGGGAATGCAAATGCTTTCATTGCCCTGCTCATAAAGACCCAGCTTACTCTGTCAAGTGCTTTCTGTACATCATGACCCAGCAACAGCAGTGGTATTTTCTTACATTTAGCTTCCCTCTAGATCATCGATGTTCTGTTAATGTTGTCAAATGTTTGCCTCCCCTCCACAAAACCACACTGATCCATGTCTATCAATTTTGGCATCACCTTTGCCATTCTTTTAACCATTACAGATATAAACAATTTATAATCATGGTTTGGGATTGAAATGGGCCTGTATGAAGCTGAATATGATGGCTCTTTACCCACTTTAGGCATTACAGCCACCACCACTTTCTTCCAGGAAGTTGGTGCTTCTGCTGTTAAAATACTGTTACCAACCTTCCAGATCTTTATCATTTTCCTTCGTAGCTGCCAAACTTCCACATCATTTTTCTCATCTCTTTCTATCCTAAATGCAATGATGTGAGGTAGTGCCAGCTCTGCCATAGGGCAGTGCATGTGTAATATATGCCAGCGTAGCTAGCTGGAGTTTTGTAAAGAACTATGTCATTTGAATATCAAATTGATTTGTACAGATGCTTGTGTTAAAAATGTATCTATAATATTGCCTATGTTAAAAATGTATCAACAGTGGGTCCTGCTGGACAGAAAAGAAATATAAATGTATGTCAGACTGTATTGTTGTAACTGATGCAATGTATATATTTTAACAGAGGATACTGGAATGGAAGTGGTTAATCTCAGTCCATCTAACCTTGAGAAAAATAGCCTGAAATTAAATGACTTGGTCTAGGCCATAAAGATTTTATCTCACAGGTCTGAATACAGCCAGAGATGTAGTGTCTCTGAAAAGCCTGGGCTGGGATCCTGCTCTATTGTCCTTAGTGGTGAACTAATTGCTACCCTGGGGTGCCAGAGAATGGCTTGTTAGTTTCTGCAGGAAGGGTGGAAGCCTTGGAATTGTTTCACAGTTTCCAGATGCTGTAATAAACCTTAGCTAAAGTTCTATGTATTTATTGTGACAAGGCAGTGCCAGATCCTGGCTCTGTTTCTAGTGAGAGAGTAGTGTGAGAACCACAGAGTCAGGTGACCAGATGTGATGTCATTCTGTGGCCGGTACTGAAATTGTATTTGAATACTAGTGAGAGATATGAGGTGTACACTCTGTTTTTGGACCTGGCAAGACACTTATCCGCTTTTATCTTGCCTTGCTTTAGTAAGGAACTATGGAACAGTAGTTATTCAGTCAGTTAAAAAAATATAGTGAGATTAGCTACATTTTTTTCTATATCTGTGTGAGTATTTTCATCAGTGTTTTTTAATATAGTTCCTGTGATTGAAACTCTGGTGTTTATTGTAAATAGATATTCAATGTTTTCATGGCTTTTTATTATTTATTATTAAATATATCTAAACCTTTAATTATGGCTGGTCTTTTAGACAATATTTAACCTTTGAGAGTACTTGCATTTATTTAGTGGCCCTATGGTTCCCGAAAGTCTTGCTGCTTGGTTAAACACTACCATTTGTATAAGTATTAATTGTAATATGTGTAGTTGAGTACCTTGGTAAGAACCTTAAAGTAACTGGCTTTGGTGACAGCAAATCTACCTTATAGTCTGAGTGGAGGTGGCAGAGTGGGTAAGCCTGTGCCAGCCTTTCCCAGGTGTGTGTGTGTGTGTGTGTGTGTGTGTGTGTGTGTGTGTGTGTGTGTGTGTGTGTGTGTGTGTGTGTGTGTGTTTGTGAAAATCAAATCACAAAGCGAGTGTATGAGACAGCTACTTTGAACAGGGACTCTGAGAGCACTAATTTCACAAAGATGGTGGTGAAGGACTTGGCTTAGAACACCCAGCTAAGGACTCAGCTTTATAGTGGTCAGTGGGGAGTCTTATTTGGAGCTGGAGAGAAAGTTCAGCCGTAGGGCTAGAGTGTGCATTCTCTGTGTGCTCTTAAGGGAAATCGTACCTGGTGTAGAGGGCTGCATCTGACAGTACTGTGTGTGTCTATTTTTCTCACAATGAACGTTCATCACTGGTGTCAGTGATGAGGATTGTGGCTCCTTGATCACTGGCCCAGAGGAGAGATGTCACACTAACTATTAGTAATTGAGCCTCATCTACCTCTACCTTGGCATATTTTTTTCTTCCATAAACATTTTCATTTGAACCTTTTCTTGATGTACATACTTCTCTGCTTTATATAGACTTTCATAAAATTTCCAAAATATTTCTAATACCTCTACAGGATCGCTTGTTATCGGCTCCCTAAGCTTGGTGACACCCCTTTCTACTTCTGTTGCCTGGGTCGCTGCACTAAATATTTTTGTGCTCTGGCATTATTATCAAAAAACAGTTGCTTAACAGTAGTCTTTTAAACTCATGCATATTATCAAGGTAATCCTTTATTTTCTGTTTAGAATTCTGAAGTTGCTCAGCTTATAGTTCCATGAAATTCCTAGTCTGCAATACTTTAACATTTATCAGCCCCTCTAAATAATTCTTGTTGCTTGTTAACCACATCTCTCATTCTTTTATTTCCATCCTATTTTTAAACTATTTTAATTTTATCCCACTCCCTAGCTATATTTTCAGAAGAAATTTCTGTCTTCTCCAATAACTCCAAAATAATTTCCACTACCCATTCCTTAAATTCCTCTCTTTTCAACAGCTAGGTGGGAAAGCACCAGTGTCTCATTTTTATTTCATTACCTTGCATTTTTATTTTAGTTATTATTGGCACATGATCTTAAATAGATATTGGATGCATATCAAAACTTTCAATTAAATGCATGTTCCTGTGAAATGTAAGGCCTGTCTAGCCTAGCCCAGTTTTTGTATATTGTGAATATTATGTAAATTCACTCTGAATTCCTACTACTGAATTTATATCTTCCATGACAATTATTTTCATAAATTTCTTCAAACATCTACCCTCATTTATACATACAATATATTTAGTAGAGTAGTAGCGATGTTGCAGTTAGAATATGTATTCAGTTATAAACCTGATTAATGAATGTGTTTGTACACAATGTATCCAGTAGAATAGTAGCGATGCTGCAGTCTGAATGTGTATTTAGCTACAAACTTTTTTGATTTGTTAATTGATTAATTATTTAGCTAATTGTCCCGCCTTTATGTGTATGGAGAGTATAAAATGGGGATGTTATTTGCATTGTTTAATTGTCTGATAAAACGTGGGATTTCCTATGCGAAAGCGCTTACTCTACACTTTGTTGGATGGATTAAAGATTTCGTGTTTTACCGTATTTTGCTGCACGTATTTATCTGGTTCCGATTGTGGTTTGATACTCCTTTTTCTGTTTGTGCTTGCATCTACCCTCATTTGTTATATTTTCCCTTCTGGGCCTCCCACAAATATATTTCCTGTTCCAGATCAAATTTATTTCCCCACCTATAAGCAATATTCCCTGTTGAAAACTTATTAATTGTCTCAGAATTTTTGTAAGCTCCATTATAGTAGTTTACGATGGAATATAAATACCTGCCAGTGTAATCCTTCTCCCTTGCCAGTAGTCCCTTAGTAATATACATCTACCATTATTGTCTTTTTTCCCCTCTTCTATTACTATTGGAGCCCCTCTTGCAATGAATTAAGTACTGTTCTTTTCCTTTATCCCAGGCATTTCACTGAATAACTGTTCTGAAAACCTTTCTTTATTAAATTCACATGTTCATTT
This sequence comes from Protopterus annectens, assembly GCF_019279795.1. Taxonomy (NCBI): domain Eukaryota; kingdom Metazoa; phylum Chordata; order Ceratodontiformes; family Protopteridae; genus Protopterus; species Protopterus annectens. Next base: position 475,786,566 of record NC_056728.1, read on the forward strand.
TTTTCCAAATGTGTCTCCTGTACCATAGCTATTTGCACTCTACATCTTTAATATAGTTCCCTATTCTTTATTTTTTGTATATATCTGTAAGACCATTAACATTTAAAGATAATATTGAAAGGCTCATTACGTTAAATAGTTATTATTCCCACCTTTTATTTGCAACAGTTTTTTGGTAAGTATCTAGTTCCAGCTTCTATGTTACATGCACACACTGATGTTTGGCAGATTGACCTTTTATACAATGGTTTCTTGTCATATCCATTTCAGCCTATGTCATATCTTACAAAACTTTTTGTTTTATTGAAGGCCGTTAAACAAAAAACAAATACACCCCCAATACACCCCAAAAACCTATTAACTTAATACTAGCACACAAAACTATGTACATCTTCAAATATTGAAGTTTTACCTTCCTAATAGGAGCAATTATCCCAAACTGACAGCCATGTTCACAGACTTGGGCTAACCTAAACGGAAGGTTATGTGCTGTCTGGTTTTGTCTTATCTTTATAGCTCTCTCAGAATGAGAGAAAACATTCGAATGCTTTCAGAAAACATTATCTCCTAGCCATTGAAAGAAAACCATTAAAAGAAAGAAATATTCTGTTTTTTATTGCTTTTTATCAGATTGTCTCCATGGAGACATGAAAACTAGATACAGGGTTGCTTCTACAAGTATTTATTTATTTGCTACATGAGTGCTTTATTATATTCAGTGTTCTTTTTTATTTATTTGCTTTCTCTTGAAACTTGTTAAAAGATAAACCAAGAGCCTCAATCCAGTCATTCCTCTGTACAAGAATGAGAAAAAATACACAATTTTTTTCTTGTATCATACTCTTTTTTTTTTTTTTTTTTTACATTGCAGTGCCTGCATTTCTAAAACTGAATGATGATAACTAGCCACTGTAGAAATGTATGGGAACTTTAAGACAGTAATTGTGGTACCCTAGTACTGAGGAAAGAAGAATCTGGAATAAATACAACTACTAACAGGCATGTTATGCTAACAGTGATGGAAGGAACATCACAGAGATCAGAGAGAAAGAGTTCTGAGAGAAATGCCGGTTGCTTTCCTAGCAAATTGCAGTCTCAAAGGCGAAAGTCGACATATGTTTATCACTAGAAGAACTTGATACAGTTTAATTTCTAGGTTACATAAGAAATTGACAAGGGAGTACAAATAGGCATGGTCTAATTATATTTCAGCGAGACCTTTGGCTCAATCCTACATAGGAGGCTGCTAGGAAAACTAGAAAGATTGATGGGAGAATCAGTACTTAGGAATTGGATGTTATTTAGTTAAATGACAGGAAACAGAAGGTCATCATGAGAGAGACAGTGTCAGAAATTTAAAAAGCAGTGACTAGCAAAGTACAGTAGGGTTAGTTTGGGGTCCAGTTCTTCTCATTTGGTTTATTTCATGCATATCTGTTGGAAAAGAGAACTGGATTAACCTTTTCATTGATGACACAAAATTAAGGGCAACAGTGAAGGATGGCAGGAAGAATCCAAGGAAGAGCTTGTAAAGACCAAACAAATGGGCCACAGTGTGGCAGTAAAAGCTCACTGCAGACAAATGCAAAATAGTGCAACTATGCTGGGGCAACCATGATGTAACATCAGTGGAAGGAGTGGAATTGGTAGCAACAGAGCAGGCAGAGTAACTGGGAGTGTTGATCACATCCTGAGCGGGACATGAGTAGCAGAGTGAGAGAAATGTTGTAGACGTCAACAGTATGCTGAGATGTATCCTAGCAGGATTATACTCTAGAAGCAAAGAAACAATGTTCACCTATACAGGTCCTTTATGATGGCATGCCTTGAATACTGTATGTAACTCTGAAGGCCATTCAAGGGGGAGAATAACTCTGTTGAAACCAAAAGAGTACATGGGATGGAGAGGAAGGGATATGACCAGAGGCTGGAGACACTGAAGCTGTTCTCACTGAGGCTCTTCTATGAACCTATGATATGACCAGAGACTGGAGACACTGAAACTGTTCTCAACAGAGACCAAAACAGACAGCACAGACATCATGTACAGAGTGAAAGAGATGGGGCACAGATAGTAGTTTGCTGGAACCATCTGCTCATTGGAGCCACAAAAGTGCTTTTTCATGGAGAAAGTTGTGAACCGCTAGAGTAGGCTACCAAAATCTATGTTGGATAGTGAATCCATAAAGGCATTCAGGAGGGTGTGAAACAAGTAAGAGAATAGGTGAGGAGGAAATAAAAGTGGAGGAAAGGTATGTTTAATGCATTTAAAGGGCAGAGTAGAAAGGCTTATTGCTGCTTCTATTTAAGATTGATTTTGCCTTAAATATCAGCAATTCAAAAAAGCTACAATATGTCTTAGTCTTCTTTGCTCAAGGCTGTAGTAAGCTTTATGTGTCTAAAGATTAAATGCTTTCAATACTAGAGCGACAGATCAAAATTCCTTGGACAAGCTTCCACTGACAACTTCCTCTCATTAAGCAACTGTTATTTATTTATTTATGTATTTATTTATCTAGCTAGCTAGCTAGCTGTCTTTGTTGACCATAAAGGTCTGACTGGGCAGATACCATTTTCAGCAATGTCCTAGGAAGAAAATCTCCATCAGAGTACATTTATATTAGTAAGCTCTTTTCAGACAGTTCTCAGAAAAACAACAGTTATTTTTCAGAAAAACAATCATAGTTACAAGACAGATACATACAGTAGAGTATTTGCATCAATGTATATATATATATATATATATATATATATATATATATATATATATATATATATATACATTTCTGGTAACTCTAATTTCTTGCATGAAGTAAATGGATTCATACTATAGAGGAAAAAACATTATAAAGAAGTTTTGTGTTGATACAGTTCAATACAGAAAGGTTTAGAAAGAGTTCAAGAGATAAAATGAAGCGTATAAAATTATGTAGGTGGGAATATATTAGTATCATATAGGATAGTGGTAATAGCATATGAGTGAAAGAGCAGGGTACAGGATTCATTCTGTCTTAGCTGCCTGTTCCTAATTGGTGTACATGGAAGGTTTACAACTTAAATATACAGAGAATGCATGAGAGATGTGGAGATGTGGATGGGGAGCAGTTAGAGAAAAGGAAATATGTTGAGAAGTAGTGTTTAAGAAGGGTGTGAAGAAGGATGTTTTGATTGAAATCCTGGAAGGGAAGTTGTTAGGGGTGTACAGATTCAAGTTCAGGAGAGAAAAAAGTTATGTATAGGTAATAAAAAGTTTGCACTTTGACCTGAGGCCTCAACCTGGTGATGAACATGATCATGACCAGGCCTGGGTGAGGTATTGTTTGAGCTAAATTGTATCATAACCAGGTCTGGGTAAGGTATTGTTTGAGCTAAATTGTATAGCTTGGGAGTTTGTTAATCATTTTTACTTGAGTAGGGATGAAGTTCCAGAGTTTGGAGATGTAACATAAGTATAGTAATTCCCCTGATGAATTATTTACCTTTCTAGTGTTTAATAGAAATTTATCACCAGAACTGGGGTCTCTGGTGGGGGTGGGCAATAGAATTTTTTTAATGCAGGGCATTTTTCTGGATAATATATCAGGATGTATGCTGTAACTAGCTGAGAGTAAGTTAGGTAGTTGTTAATCTCTAACCAGATTAGCTGTTTTAAGTATTGGCAGTGGTTGGTTCGGTTCATAGCAAATTTAGATACTTTGTTGTAACAGGAGGCTAGTTTGAATTTTGGGGCAGAGTTTATGTTTGTAAAGATAGGTGAGGCATAGTAGAGGGTTGGAAGCAAAAAGAATGAAGTTACGGTTTTTCTTGTTGGTGTGTGTTTTTAATTATTTGAAGAATATGTCCATCAAATTTAAGATTGTCATCTATTACCATGCCAATAATCTAGTATGTGGTACTACTTCAATTTTAGTGTTATTTGCAGATTTAACCAAGAAAGATTCTTTTTGATTGAGATAATGTTTTGGAGTGTCAGTTTTGTTTTATTGGGATTGAGGAACAGGTTTGAATTTTTCAGCCAGGATTTGATTGAAGTAAAAATTTGAGTGATTTCTTACAGTTTGGATATTGTGGGTGCTATACATATTAAATTGAATTATCTGAGTATTTTACTATATTTGCTTGGTCTATGGCAGTGTAAAGCATGTCTATAAAATACTGATGAGAAGGGATTGTAGTATAGAGCCCTGAGTGACATTTATGGTAAATGGGAGAGAAGATGATAGGTCCTGTTGCCATTTTAATGCTTGTTGCCTTCCAGAGAGATAAATAAGGAACTATGTATGGCAGGATTGAGAGGGACCTATAGAAGAGAATTCACTGAGTAGATGTTGGTGCGATACAGTGTTAAAAGCAGTGGATAACTCTAGGAACACAGCTGACACTAGGTTACAATGGTTCCTATACTGGTTTATAGTGTTGGTGAAGTGAAGGAGGGTGGTGATTGTGCTGTGGTGGGGTCTGAAACCATGTTGTGTTTCATAGAGAGAAGATTACTAATTTAGGTGATGTAGAAGATGAGCATGAATGCATTTTTCAAGTATTTTTGATAGGGCAAGAATTGCAATAGGCCTATAAGTTATTAAACTCGGTAGATGTGCCGTCTTTGTGTAACGCTATAATAAAAGATTTTTTTCAGCTGAAAGGAACATATTTTTTTCAGATATAGATCTATTTATCAATATAGAGACCTGAAAAGCAATTGCATCTGAAGCCATTTTTTAAGTAGATTAGGGAAGTCAATCAGCAGCTAGGCTGGTTGGTTTTATCTTATGTAGGAGTTTTTTAATGTTGGAGATGGTACTGGACTGAAGTCACATATCTTAGGATATTTAGCAGAAGCTACTGGTACTGAGGGTAGTGGAAATATTAACATTTGTGAGGGACAATACAGTCTGTATAAAATAGTTTTAAAACTGTGTGAGAGTTGAATCAGTAATATTGATGGATGTAGGGTAGAGGTGGTCCTTTGGCCTGGATATAAAAGTTTTTATAAATGACCATAAAAGTTTCGTGTTGTTTTGATATTTATTTTGGAGGATGTTACAACAGGTTTGTTTGTCACATTTTATGTGGTATTTTGTCCTGTTCCTTAGGTGCCTGAAAAGTTGAAATGTATTTTGTGTTCTGTTTTTTACGCCACTCTTTCCAAGCTTTGTCAGCTTCAATTTCTTTTTATAGTCTTGTGGTTACAGAGCTGAGTCCTTTTGCTACAGACCATGAGGTCACTGCTAACACTTGACACTTGATTTCCTCTCTTCTTCAAGTTTCTGCTTTTCTATCCACAGAGTTGAGTCTAGGTTTAAAATGTGCAAAACCATCAGGCAAACTTAAAAGTCATGAATCTTCAAAGAGCATTGAGAAACATCTTCTGTTCTTATTTTTAATAGAACTGTAGTTCAATACCCTCGGTCACTGAATATCGTAGGAATTAACTCATTTTTCTGTACTTAAAAGCCACCTAATTTCACAGAAACATACATTTGGTTCTTGGGATACATATTGTTTATGACCCTCTAAATCCTATAAATTCTTTGTTCTTACATAGACTTTCCTCATTCCAGTTTCTTCTTTTCTGAGCTTCCAGGGTTTTGCCGTTTATGAACTCTAGCATGCGATTCAACAGTTCCTTTTACTGTCGTTTATAGGTACTGCCATCAACATCATCAACATCAACAACTCCTCTTTTTCCTATTTTTACATGGAATCAAGGCGCCACATCATCATTAATCAATATAATCAAATCACCTAGAGTTAACAGTATAGAATAATATAGTACAGAAAATGTAACTGATGGAACATTCATGTTGCATATATCTTTGTCCTTATGTCCCTGTCTTGACTAAAACATTTCCTAGTTTACGAACCCAGTTAAATGTTAAGAACTTAAATTAAAATTCTGTCGTCTTTCACATCTTGCAAATCACTCAGAATCAGAGCTTACAGGGCCGAATGCTATAAAACATATATGTTTGAAAGTGCATGCTAGAATACAATCGCATATGCTTTAAATATATGTCTGTTACTCCAAAAACAGAATAACCTACACCCATGTATCACATAATAATACTTTTGTTGCCTTTATAACACTCAATTTTGCTTTGTAACAGGACCCATGTGATTCTGATGTAGAAGTTTAGTCACTGCCAATTTCCAATGCCTAAAACAGGTAGTTTATATAATACTTTTTTGTCGTATTAAATGTATTTGATATCTTCCTATCATGTAAATTCTTCTGAGTCTATGTTACAGTTAGACATTGGAGTACAGGCTGCATTATCGGCAGTGTAAGATGCTTTACAAGATGTAGCGTCTAAACTGATTGCATGTGCTTGTCTGAGTCAAAAGTACTTTGAATTGTATGTCTAGCTGGGGAAAAGACACTTCCCTCTTTTACGTGTGTGTGTGTGTGTGTGTGTGTGTGTGTGTGTGTGTGTGTGTGTGTGTGTGTGTGTGTGTGTGTGTGTGTGCGTGAGTGTGTGCGTGTGTGCGTGTGTGCGTGTGTGTGTGTGTGTGTGTGTGTGTGTGTGTGTGTGTGTGTGTGTGTGTGCGTGTGTGTGTGTGTGTGTGTGTGTGTGTTTATGTATATATTTAATGGAATAAAATATTACAGTTGATATCATTTTCTACCTTTATTGTTTTAGACTCCTACACTGGC